>NC_081416.1:178358884-178641384 GCF_949786415.1 Peromyscus eremicus
ACTTTACTCAAATACTGAATGTCTTCAACTAACTGTAAAGTACTTTCAGTAATATTTTACTCTTGTCTGTCACAAACACTCCCCAACGGGGCCAATTTTTTTACTTTATCCAATTTTGCTTCACCACTACACTCAGCTCAGCAGCAAGTCCTGATGGTTGAGTTTTTAAGATTCATTGGAAGGTCAGGAGAGATGGCTCCGCTGTTTAGGGCACATTCTCCTCTTACAGGCTACCAGAGTTCAGTTACCTTACCCCAAAGGAGATCACAGAAGAAGGCAGATCTCTGTGGATTCAAGTTCCAGCCAAGATAAAAATAAAATAAAATAAAACAAAAATTAAAAGGAAAAGAAAGAAAACAAAAAGAAAGTACATCTTTAAAAACTATGAAAGAGGGCCTGCGTAGGAGGCCACTCCTTTAATCCTATCACTCAGGAGTTAAAGGTAGATTTTGAGGGCTGCCTGGTATATAGAGAGAGTTCTAGGACAGCCATGACTACATAGAGATAGATAGATAGATAGATAGATAGATAGATAGATAGATAGATAGATAGATAGATGGATGGATGGATGGATGGATGGATGGATGGATGGATGGATGGATGGATGGATGGTAGAAAATATCAGAAATCTATCAAAGATACAGATAGATAGATAGATAGATAGATAGATAGATAGATAGATAGATAGATAGATGTAGAAAATATCAGAAATCTATCAAAGATCCAAAGAGTCTCACCACCTCCATGACCCACACTCCAACCCGTTCATAAGTCCACAGGATCTACTCATGGATTCATAGGTCTCTGTCTCCATCCACATTACCCGACCTCAGCCCGATATTCCCCAGGGACGCTTGGAAAACTGAATAGATCGAATCTCTCCGATGTTCAAATCTTCCGTGGAGTCTCCACAAACAAAAGTCAGTTCCTTAGACGCACTGAGTCCGCCCCCATCTAATGCCAGCAGGGTCACTCCAGGGCTACCACTGTCATTGAGTTCAGGCCCGCCCACAAGCCTTGGGAAGTACAGTATACCAGACGCTGTGAGTCAGAGGGGATCGTTTTCTAGCATACAGATGTCAGAAATAAGAACCACGTCCACTGGTTTTCTACAGTTGGAGACACAGGACCTGCCCCTTTGGCTCCTGACCCAAGATCTCAAAGCTCTAGAACTCAGGGGTAGGCGGGCGATCACCAGGCACTCACCTGGAACAAGGCTCCACCCGCAGCCTCCACCATCACCATCGGGCTCCACTGGCCGGCGGGGCCCTGGGACATGGCCATTCCTACTCGAAGCCTGGTCATACAAGTCGTCACAAACCTCAGATCCGTCTCCGTGACAGAGGACAAACGCTTCTAACTCTCCCGTTTACCTGCCATGATCAATGCTGAAGAAACCAGTTTTCTGTGAATCAGATTGACAGATCCAGAAAGTTTCAAAGAAATCTCCTGCACGCAAAGCCAAAAGTCCCGCCCAGCGTCGTTTTGTCGTCACCGAAACGCTCATTTTCATTGGCTGAGATCGGAGCAATGTCTTCTGGACAATGTAGTTCAGATAGGATCAAACGCCAGGAAGTGGACACACCTGCCCTGATGGAGCAAGATACTCAGTCTAGTTGGGAGACTGTTTTAAATTACAGATGTGCCAATATTTCCTTGAGCTACAAGGTCGGACTTGCTGACCCACTTAAGTTACAGAACTGCAAGCAGAGACAGGTGGATCTTTGGGGTTAGAAACCAACCAGTCATAGTTCCAGACCAGTCAGGGAGCATTGAGACACCCCGATGTTTTGTTTTATTTACTGTTTATGTAAGATGCCTGAGAAGGGGCAGTGTTGGCTTATGGATTTTAAGTGAAAAATAAAAAGGAAGGATATGACTGTTCCTAGGTATGGTAAGAGGAGAAGGTTTACTGTAGATAAAAGGGAGAGAATAGCCAGAAGCGGAGACATCTGGGAGAGTCCAGAGAGAACACGATCCTTACCCATGTGAAGAGAGGGGAGAGTAGCCGTTGACCAAGAGGAGCAGCCTGGCCAAGAGACTGGCGTAACCAAAATGGCTGAGTTACACAGAGGAGCTGGGAGGAAGAAAGCCCAGCCCAATACTTGAGCTAGGGCGCTCAGGGTGGGGGGCTGGGTATGCCAGCCAGAAGGGTCCTGTAGCAGGTTGAGATTGAGGGATGCTGGGAGAACCTGGCGGCCAGTGTCCGCTTTGATATGCTAATGGACACTTCAGTTAGCCATCTGTCTTGGGTTTGACACCTAACAGATTTTAAGCCTTTGCCTGTATATGAATGGTATTTGCCAGATCATTTTGCAAATAAAATGAAGGAATTATCGTGGAGAAACAAAGAAAGGACATATTTGGAATATTTCACCACTGATCTCCAGAATTCAGATTCTTCTCATTTTGACACATCAGATATGATGTTCTCAAGAATAACTTTCCTATTGTGCATCCCCGTGCTAAGGGAAATTTGGGGATGCATAACAGGATTCAGCCCTGCAAATCACCATACTGTGGGCACTGAGGATGCACTTCAGAGGGACTCGGGCAGCAGCTTCCCAGGGAAATAAGAACACTGGCGCATAGGTAACCACCACAGTGTCTGCAAGGAGTCCCATTAACTCCTTACACGCCACCTCTGCAACTTCCATCTCTGTAACAGTCCTGTTCTTCACGGTGCAGCTGTCTGAACTACATTACCCAGAAGAGCCTGTGCAGAAAGGCAGGAAGGTTGGGTGGAGGTGTTGGTGCTTGCTTGTAATCCCTGTGAATCTCTGAGTTTGAGGCTAGCCTGGTCTAAGGAGTGGTCTGGAAGGGGGAGCGGGCTTTTCCCTGAGTCTGAAATCTGCACTGCCATGGTGTGACTGGTTCTAAACCTTGGGTAGGACTATCCCTTGTTCATGTGCCTCTTTGGGTAGCCCAGTCAGCTGGTCTGTGAACTCTGGATGAGGTGACACATGATCCATGGCCTACCTGATGTTACAGCATCCCGGGGTCAGGGTGGTGAGCCTGGGCATTGGGCTGATGTCCCCTGATAGTGATCCAGTCTTACACGGTTCCTGTTTTTATTTATTAATTTTAGTCCTTCAAAGATTGTACTTGCTCTCTGTGCCAGTATCACTCCCGTAAACATGTGAACATTCCTAAGACCCACGGGACTTTCTGCAAGCAGTGTGGCAAACACCGGAACAAAATGACCCAGTTCTAAGCGGGTTTTGTTATAAAGACAATAAAATCATGAGTTTTTACTTATTTAAAAAAAAAACTTTTTTTTTCATTTGTGTATGTGTCTCTGCACTTGTGCAAGTCAGAATACCTTTTGCAAATGTCAGTTTTCTCCTTCTACCATGTGGATTCAGCTGTTTAAATTTAGATAGTTGCTTTCCCCCATTAGCCACATCACCTTCCCTGGATTCCCATTTCTGACATGTGTGTGCTAGACCAATGGTTCTCAACCTTCCTATTGTTGTGACCCTTTGTAAAATATCTGTGTTGCCGGGGGGTCTTAGACAAGCCCTGTGAAAGGGTCATTCCACCCACAAAAGGGGTTCAAACACACAGGTTGAGAACTAATGTGCTAGAGTGTTGCACCTTCTGCAAGTAATTTTATTTTTGTTTGTTGTTGTTGTTGTTGTGGTTGTTGTTGTTGTTGTTGTTGTTGTTGTTGGGTGAGACAGGGTCTCCTTGACTGTCCTGGAACTTGCTCAGTAGACCAGATTAGCCTTGAACTCAGAGATAATGCTAAAGGTGAGCCCCACCATGTGGAGCTTAATTTTTGTTTGGTGTGTGTGTGTGTGTGTGTGTGTGTGTGTGTGTGTGTGTGTGTGTAACTCCAGGGTGCTGGTATTAAAGAGGTCAGCCGCCACACCCAGCTTAGTCATTTTTTTTTCCGCCTGTGCCTCTGAAATCCTGGGATTAAAGGTGTGCACCACCACACCCAAACCCAGCTGCACTTGCTCTTTCCAAGGATCCAAGTTCAGTCAGTTGCCAAGTCCACTAGGGTCTCACAGCATTGATCACTCCAGTTTCATGACATCTGATGCCTTTTTCTGGCCTCCACAAAGCCTCCAGGCATGTGCCACAAATACATACACGCAAGCAGACACTCATACATATAAAATAAAAAAATAAATTTTATCCAGGCGGTGATGGCACATGCCTTAATCTCAGCACTCGGGAAGCAGAGGCAGGCAGATATCTGTGAGTTCGAGGCCAGCCTGGGCTACAGAGTGAGTTTCAGGACAGGCTCCAAAGCTACACAGAGAAACCCTGTCTTGAAAAACCAAACAAATAAAATAAATAAATAAATAAATAAATAAATAAATAAATAAATTTTAAAACATGATTTTGTTGTGGTGGTTGTTGTTGTTGTTGTTTTAAATGGGCTTGATTGAAATGAGAGGAGAGAAGGAACTGGAGAGTGGGACTTCCTCCACTGTGAAGGGAGCAGGCAAAAGCACCTTTGCGTTGCTTACAATACACTTCTGTTTACTTGGGTAATATTATATTCTTCTAGGGTCTTTGATGGAGTTGAAGACTAGGTAGTTAGAATTATAGTTTTCCTTAGTTATGATAAAAGATCAATTAGATATGAAACTTTAGACTCACAAAGATAGCATAGATGATAGAGTATTTTCTTTAATTTTGACAAATACAAATAGACTAAATATTGTAACTGTAATTCTTGCTTGATGACTCTTGTTATATGTAATTTTACTATGTTAAAACATAGTAAAAATGAAAACACTCCCTTTTGATTGGACAGAAAAGGGGAAGTGCTGTGGGATGGTCTTTCTGTATGCTATGAATATGTGTAGCTCCCATTGGTTAATAAAGAGGCTGCTATGGCCTAAAAAAAAAAAAAAAAAAAAAAAGCACTTTCGCCTAAGTACTGCCCTTTTGACTTCAGACTCCATTTTACCTTTAGGGTAAAACAAAGTTCAGGTTCCCAAGCCTTAGGGGAGCTAAGAAATAGTCGTTATGCATCTTTCGTTCTCTAGAAACATTATGGCTGTTCTTAACCACAGAAAGAACAAATGAATCTGATTGGTTGGACTGAAAGTCTTGCATTGTATATCTATCGGTTGACAATGATGGGACACTCAAGGAAGCCCCTGATCTCTAAATCCTGATTAGTCAAAACTGTAACTGTAAATTGGCAACAAATGTTTGTGAATTTGTGCTTATAAACCCCAGCTTCTTCCCCTGCTCGGGGCTGTCAGAAGAAACAAGGCTCCGGAGTCCTTGCTCTGCAGCCCTGATTGATCAGTGACTGGTTGTGTGATGAAATATTGAAATCTTTGGAACCCATAAGTATTGCCTCTCTTCTTAGGTGCAACAACTGATGTAGGCCCCTTCTGACTGGTGGCTGCAGGACTGGACATTCCTAGAGTGTGAGGATTCTGGATTGTGATTGACACATGCCTATTGGTGGGATAGATTCAGTTCAGCAGGCCTTCATGGCCACTCCCTGTGGAGAAAAGGAAGGTCAGTCAAGCACTTGGCACAAGTAGCCCATCTGTGCCTCACCTCCTCAACCTTATGCAGAGGGATGATCACCTGACCCTATGAAAGGACCCTAGCAGAATTCCCTCCTTGGGGTACACACCAGCCAGTTAGCTGAAGTCTAGAGCCTGATTTCTCGGGCTCTGTGTTTATTCACTCTGATCTGATGAGTTCCTGTTGAAACAGTATTTGGTCAAGATTCACACATAAATGGGTGATTAAAACAGCATGGACTCCTATTCCTTGTTCTCCCTCTCTGTTGTTGATCCAGCTGGGATCTCCCACTCACCCAAGCTCTCTTTCCCTCGACCCTCGCCCTTCACTACCCCCACTCATGTCCAGGCTGTTCATGTAGATCTCATTCCATTTCTCTGTCATTGGGCGATCCCTGTGTCTTTCTTGGGGTCCTGTTTTCCAGGTAGCCTGCCTGGTGATGTGAGTAGCAGTCCAGTCATCCTTGTTCCACATCTAGTATCCTGTTATGAGTGAGTACATACCATGTTTGTCTTTCTGAGTCTGGGATACCTCACTCAGGATGATTTTTTCTAGATCCATCCATTTGTCTGCAAACCTCATGATGTCATTGTTTTTCTCTGCTGAGTAGTATTCCATTGTGTATATGTACCACATTTTGTTTATCCATTCTTCAGTTGAAGGGCATCTAGGTTGTTTCCATGTTCTGGCTATTACAAACAACGCTGATATGAACATAGCTGAACAAGTGCTCTTGTGGTGTGGTTGAGCATTCCTTGGGTATATGCCCAAGTAAATGAAGACCACATGAGAATAGGAAGAAACAAAGTGCTAGAGAGACCCACAGAAATCCACAAAGATACCCCCACAACAGACTGCTGGCAATGGTCGAGAGACAGTCCGAACTGACCTACTCTGGTGATGGGATGGCCAAACACCCTAATTGTCGTGCTAGAAACCTCATCCAACTACTGAGGGATCTGGATGCAGAGATCCATGACTAGGCCCCAGGTGGATCTCTGGGAGTCCAATTAACGAGAATGAGGAGGGTTTATATGAGCGAGAATTGTTGAGACCAAGGTTGGATAAAGCAAAGCACAGAGACAAATAGCCAAACAAACGGAAACACATGAAATATGAACCAATGGCTGAGGGGTCACCAACTGGATCAGGCCCTCTGAGTGGGTGAGACAGTTGATTGGCCTGATCTGTTTGGGAGGCATCCAGGCAGTGGCACCGGGTCCTGTGCTCACTGCATGAGTCGGCTGTTTGAAACCTGGGGCCTATGCAGGGTCCCTTGGCTCGGCCTGGGAGGAGGGGACTGGACCTACCTGGACTGAGTCCACCAGGTTGATCTCAGTCTGTGGGGAAGGCTTTGCCCTGGAGGAGATTGGAATGGGGGACGGGCTGGGGGGAAGGGGGGGGGGGGAGGGGGGAGAACAAGGGAATCTGTGGCTGATATGTAGAACTGAATTGTATTGCAAAATAAAAATTAAAAAAAAAAACAGCATGGAAATAACATTAGTATGAGCACTTAACAATGGCTTGAAAATATTCAGCACTTACAGATTTTTTTTTAATGAAATGTTTAATTATGAAGCCCTCCTTGGCTATCTTGGAGTTTGCAATGGCTGTGTAGACCAAGTTGGCCTTCAACTCACAGACACCTACCTGATTCTGTCTCCAAGGGTGCTGAGATTAAAGGTATGTGCCACCACACCCGACCTTGAGGAAAATGTAATTGCTAGATATCACATTCTAAATTAAATGTATGTAAAATAAAACCATACATTTCCCAAACCTGCCTGATTATTTGCATTGAAATTCTTGATAGAAATCCAATTATGTGTACAGGCAGAGAGACTTTATTGTTAGGTCTCTAACCTGGGACAAATAGCTGAGGTGTCCATTAACATAGTAAAGCGGAAGCTGGCCTCCTGGTTCTCCCAGCTTCCCTCTGTCTCTAGCTCTCAGAGGACCCTTCTGGCTGGCTGGCATACCCCGTCCCCTACCCTGAACTCTCCAGCCCAGATGTTGGGCTGGGCTTCCCTCTCCCTACCCCCAGCTCCTCTAGCCCCTATATAAGTCAGCCAATCTGGGGGCTGGAGAGATGGCTCAGCAGTTAAGAGCACTGGCTGTTCTTCCAGAGGTCCTGAGTTCAATTCCCAGCAACCACATGGTGGCTCACAACCATCCGTAATGAGATCTGGTGCCCTCTTCTGGCCTGCAGGTGTATATGCAGACAAAATATTGTATACATAATAAATAAATAAATCTTTAAAAAAAAAATAAGTCAGCCAATTTGGCTATGCCATGATCTTGGCCAGTCTCTTGGCCCAGGACACTCCTTTTGGTGGGCAGCTCCTCCCCACTCTATCCCCTCTCCCTTCTCTTCATAAGGCCAGGCTCAGGCTTGTGTTCACTCTTGTCTCTGCCTCTGGCTATGCTCTCCCTCACATCTACGGTAACACTTCTTCTCCAGCATACCTAGGAGCTGTCATGTCTTTTCCTTTTTATTTTATTTTTTTCATTCACTAACCAAGTACATAACACACAGGACTGAGTTTGACACAGTAATACTCCTTTTAATGTAAGGGTGCCATTTTTATCACTGTACTCCAGAGGATAACATGTAGGAGCTTGTTGCCGTGTTCAAGAGCACACAGTATGAGACCTCACTGAGAAGTAAGACCGTTAGTTATATCAGCCTGCGCATAAGAGGGAGGGCTTGGATGGTCTTTGGTAATGACAGCATCATTGTTATCCTTGTTTTATCACAGGTTCTTTTTAATGCAAAGATGCCTACCAACCATGAAGAGATAAGTGGAGGGTGCCTCAGGAGTTCACACTCCTCAGTTCCCACTTAAGTTATCTCTGGTCCTGTAGTGTCTTGGGACTCTCTCCTTGCTATTCTCTCTGTCCTTCCATCTGGTTTCCATGGAAGGGCAGTCACAGAATGTAAAGCCAGCGAGTCAACAGCAGGGGTTATATGGAAAGTTTCCCATTTACGCAACTCCTGTCCTGAGATTCAGAGGTATTAAAGTTCCCATGGTGAACTTTTAAAAATGCCTGGATATGGGGGTTGGAGAGATAGATCAGCTATTAAGAGCACTGGCTGCTTTTCCAGATGTCCTGAGTTCAATTCCCAGCAACCGTATGGCAGCTCACCACCATCCATAATGGAGTTTGATGCCCTCTTCTAGCATGCAGGCATACATGCAGATAGAGCACTCATACATAAATTAAAGTTTTTTTTTTTAAAAAATGCCTGGATGTGACGAATTAGGAATGCTCAGACCACATTAGGTGTCCATTGCATTGGAAAAACTGGCAAGTGTAGATTAACACTTGAACAGTAGCCTGAGCTGGACCTTGTATACCAAGATGGAAGTAGAGGTGCACTACAAGAGAGACGTGCATGTTGAGAGGGAGTACGTGTACATGGCCTCTGGGATGAAGGAGAGTGGTAACTGAAACCTGATTAAACTTGGGAGGCAGGATGTGGAGGGCCTCGTGTGATTTAGCTGGTTGAGAGGAGTGACTCTATGTCAAACATCAAGCTTTGATGGAGTCCATTTGTCCATTTCCCTTTTGTGGCTCCACGTTGAACCCAACCTTCAGTGGGATCATAAGCAGAAACTGTGTATCAATGGCCCCAGGGCCTGGTGCCCTCAGAGGTAGGAAAATAAACTTCCGTGTCTGTTTAGCAATCATGATGACTGGTGTTCCAATCCCAACACCCACATAACAAACTCGGCTTCGTGTAAACCTCTGCTACTCCAGTTCTGTGGGATCTGAGACCTTGTTCTGTCTCCCATTATTCAGTTGCAAACTCAGAGGTGCAAGCATGTGGACATCCACTCACACATCAACTCACTAATAAATCAATAAACCAAATACTTTAAGAATATTGCAACATGATGTTGATGTCAAAACCTACTGGGAGTGGCTGGATGTAGAACTCAGCTGGTAGAAATCTTGCCTAGTATGTGCACGCCTTGGAGTTTGAGCTCTATCAACACCACCCCAAAGGGGTGGACCACACACTCAAGAAGTAGAGGCAGGTGCACCAGAAGTTCAAGGTCATCCTTAGCTACATCGAAAGTTTGGTTGACCCAAGGCTACATACGACCTTATCCAAAAACAACAATTGAACACACACATAAGGAAAGTAAAGGGGTAGATTAAGAGTTCAAGGGTGTTGGGAGTACAAAGGTCTTTGTGCCCACAGATCTCCGGGGAACCCAAGAATATAAAGCACCCAGATTGTTCTTTCAAAGGGAAGGACATAAAACCTGTTTTTCCAGAAAGCTAGGAATTGGGAGTAATTAACAGCCTGGTGATCTGCATCATCTGTTGGGTCAGGCCATATCAAGCTCCTACAACCAGGACTAGAGATACCTAGTAGTCTAAATGACCCTAATATTATCTATATAGAAAGAGGCTCCACCAAGCTCCCACAACCAGGACCAGAGGTGGCTAATAGCCAAAAATGTCCTCTATGCTATCTGTATGACTGAGACCCAGGCCAGACCCTTCCTTAGGGCCTTAAGCTAGCACAGGTAGCCTATCACTAGAACCCATCTTTTTGGAAGAAATGACATGTGCCGTGAGTCAAGTTCCAATGTAAATACGATTTCTTGTGCACCAGGGAAAACTTTTTTCCCCCCTAAATTAAAGTGTTTAAATTTGTTGGGAATACACAGCCTGAGATCAGACTCCTTGAGTCTTGGACCCAGGTTGACAGTCAATCTGATTGAGTTTTCATTAGCACCTTTTTGTGGTTCACTTCCCTGCTGTGACCACCTGTGGGGTCCCCCTCGCAAAAGCAGTCTAAAAATCAGAAGGACACTGAAGTTTATAGAGAAAACTCATTGAACGTATTCAACCCAACTTGTTTTTGTTTAAGGCTGTGTCCTGGAACTTATTGCACAAATTCAAGGAGAAATATGAGAATGTAACAAAGAGACAATTTTATATGAAGAAAATGACAATGAAAAGTAAGTAGTGTGTTATTTCTTCTATGATGGTGTTCTTACAGTTCTACACATACATACCTGTTTATATAGCCCATTTGTTTAATCCTGTAGCAACATTAAACCCCCTTCAAAATCTATTCCTGTATTTTAATGTGCTTGCACATTCAATGAAATGTTCCTGAGAAGTTTTTACATTGTATTAAAAAATTATCTTAGATTCATTTATTTTATCATTTCATATGTCTGAGTGTTTTACCTGAATATATGTATTGTATATGAGCCATGTGCATGTCTGGTTCCTCAGTGCCCTCGGAGGTCAGAAGAGGGCATTGGATCCCCTGGAACTATAGCCGTAACAGACAGTTAGCGGCTACCAATTGGGTGCTGGGAATCAAACTGGGGTCCTCTGCAAGATCAGCACATGCTCTTAACCTGTGCACCAACCCTCAAGCTTCCTGCAATTGCTTTTGTTGTTGTTGTTGTTGTGTTAGCAGACAGTCTTCAGGTTCAGCCAGTTGAACTGGAGCAGCTCCCGAGGCTCTTTTGTGCTCCCTCACATACCTGAAAAACTCCCAAGAAATGGACTCACTGGATATTTTATAGTCAATCTGTTGGTGTCTTTATTGTTTTCCCTACTGTCTGTGCTAATCTCTCTAGGTGATATCCTCTTATCTCTGGATTCTGAATTTCCTGCAGATTTTACTATGAATTTTGCTATGACCGTGTTTTATAACATGTATATCAGATTCACCTGTGAAAGTCCATGCCGTGGTGGCCAGCTCCACTTTATGGCTCAGATGAGAAGAATAGTCTAGAATCTACTTTTCTAATGTGTTTCAAGACAATGATTTATCTATTATTATTATTATTATTATTATTATGCTTTTTGAGACAAAGTCTTCCTATATAGCCCTAGCTGGCCTTGGGCTCACTATGTAAACCAGGCTATCCTCACAGAGGTCTCGGGCTTCTGCCTCTCCTGAGTACTGAGATAAAAGATCTGTTGCTACCACACCCAACTTAATGATTTATTTCCTGTTTGATTTAAGAAGGTGAGGCTTCCCACTCACCATCCCAATGCTTTACAATGCCAATCGCACCTCATTGTCAGCTCTTCCTCATAGCACACCATGACATTACAGAAAGGAGGCTAGATATGATGAGCACTGCAGGAAGAACAAGAATGTTAGACCTTTCTCTACCATATCACGTAGTAGCAATGTTGATTCCCACTCTTTCCAGAATCAACACTCACCATCCAGTTCCAGGATGTTCCAGAATGACAGGAATATTTCATTAGCTCTTGTCTTCTGGAGTCTCCTTAAATCTGTAGAGGTTGATCATTACTTCATACAGAGATGAGAGTCAGGAGAACCAAAGAAATCATAGCGGAGTCCAAGGCAACAGAATAATATAAAATGAAGTTTTAGCATTTCTTCTATCCACAGCAGCGGCAGCATCCTGCCCATCTGTGGGGAGTTGGTTCTGAATTCAGAAACAGTGGAATGGTGGTAATGTAGAAGAGGAAAGGATGCAGGGGACCGTGTGTGTGTGTGTGTGTGTGTGTGTGTGTGTGTGTGTGTGTGTGCTGGCTTATGGATCTGTCTTTTTTGCTTTGTCATAACGGACACCTCCTAGGCCCATGAGAAAAGACAGGAATACGAATGGAGGAGAAAAGGAAAGTGCATCTTGGTTCCTACCTCAAACCTCTGGACTAAAAGTAGATTCACTGAGAGAGCCAAGCAGACACTCAGTCTTCTGTCAGAGATCAGGCCTCAGTTTCAATTTCCTGAGACTGAGCAAGCAGTTTCTGAAAGAATCACAAACAATGGACAATCAATCTTCAATGTCCCTGACAGCAGGGACGAGGGAAATCGCATATACTAAGCCTGGGCCATCCCCTACAGTATCTCAAGGCAAGGATTAAAATGACCAAATGTCCAAAGGGACAAATCTTCTACCTCTGCCCCCTTGGAACTTGCCCAAACTTGCCCAAAGATGGTAAAACTATAGCCCTAGCCAATTAGAAGTGTACTAACATAGTTGTCCCTTGCTTAAGCCAATCATAGATAGGATGACCTAACTGCTTCTAGAATTCCTTTAGCTATGTATAAAAGGTGCCTGTGAGCTTCTCTTGAGGTCACTATTTTGCCATTGTGCCTTTGCATTTCTCTTACTCTTGAGAATTAAATGCTCTTGCTGATTGTAAAAAAAAAAAAAAAAAAAAAAAAGCATTTTGGAATCGCGGAGACTTGTTTCCCGAATTCGGACTGTTTTCACATTTTTACACACCAGATAAGACATTGTCACCATTGGCTTTTAAGCAGAGCATTCCTGTGCTAAGGGAAATTTGGGAACGCGTACCAGATGCAGACCCAGGAATCCGCCTTACTGTGGCCTTGATGATCAGGGAAATGGAAACATTGGCGCATCTGGAACCACTACAGTGTCTGCAGAAGTCCTTTTAACTCCTTCCATACGGCTTCTATAGCTTCTTTGGCTATGTCCTTGTTTCCAGGGTGCATGTTGTCCGAACTACATTACCCAGAAGAGACAGCGCAGAAGGGCTCAGCCAATGAAAACTGGCGATTCCGCGGGCTTTAACAAAAAGAAGAAAAAAAAAAAAAGACAAGACAAAAAGGCACTGGGACTTAGTGGTTGTGGACAAGTGATTGTTCTCCTGGATGCTCATGTCAGGTCAGTGGAAAACTGATTTTTTTTTTTACACCTCGTTGTCCAGGAAGAGAAGGCTTGAGGGGAGCGAGGCTTTGTGCACTAGCACCCAGACGGGTTTGAAGTCTGCGACGATCCCGTGTGACAGGTTGCACGCCTAGGGAGGACAGCCATGTCTATGGATCCAGCTGTCCAACAGAGTCAGGCTGCGGTGGCTGGGCAAGGAGCCCAGGCACAGGTGCGTATCACGTGATCACACCCCCGGTTCTTGAGTTAATGAAGGCTTGGCACAGGGTTCTCAGGCACGTCCACTAACGAGCCTGGGAAGATTTGTGAGTGTAAGACGTGTTCGGGGCCACAGAAGCCTGGGCAGCTTTTTGGTTTGGGTTCTGGTGTGTTTGAAGACGGGATCCCATGAAGCACAAACTGGCCTCAAACTCATAATCCTCCTGTTACAGCCTCCCAGACGCTGGGATTACAGACATGTGCCCCCATGGTCCACTACTTGAACAACCAATTTACCTACCTTCCTTTATTCCCTCCCTCCCTCCCTCTCTCCCTCCCTCCCTTCACTGGCTCCTGTTTTCTCTTTTTGTTTGAGGCAGGGTCTCACTGTGTAGCCCTGGCTGGTCTGGAAGTTGTTACATGAACCAAGCTGGCTTTGAACTCAAAGAGGTTTGCTTGTCTCTGGCATGGGTCACCATGCCTGGCCCCAATCTTTCTTCTTTAAAAACATATGTGTGTGTGTGTGTGTGTGTGTGTGTGTGTGTGTGTTTTGTGTTTGCCTTCGTGTATATGTGTGTTTGGGGGCAGGAGGGTCCATGCATGTTTTGGCACAGGTACAGGGGACACAGGACAATTTTTGTTGATTTGTTTCTCTCAATCCACCTTCATGTGGGATCTGGGAATTGAACTTAGATCATCTGATTTTTCTTCAGCGAGCTCATTTACCCACCAAACCATTCTACCAACCCAGACCTGGATTAATTTTACAGTCCTCAGATCTCACATTTTCCCTCCCCAAGAAAGAAATCACTATAGACTGGGTCAAGTTTCCCCTTGGGGCTCTGCCAAGGTTCTCTCATTCCAGATTGCCCAGCCTGGGTCATCACTGCCTGGGGTGTCTGTCTGCTCTGCTGCTTCCCTAATCCACTCAGCTCGGGGCTGAAGAAGAAAAGCTGAAGGTTTATTATTACTTTATGGTCCTGAGAGTGGAACCCAGGGTCTCATGAATAGTCATCAAGCCCTCTATATTGAGCCTCATCCCCAATCCTTGACTGGTGGTTGGTACTACACAGCTGAGCCACAGCCAGCTCCAAGGATGGAGTCTTGTGATCTGATGTGGTATTGACTGGTGTCTGAAGGACTGACATTCCTAGAGTATGAGGATTCTGGACTGTGATTGAGACATGGCTATTGGCGAAATAGATTCAGTTCAGCAGGCTTTCATGGCCACTCCTTGTGGAGAAAAGGAAGGTCAGTCAAGCACTTGGCACAAGTAGCCCATCTGTGCCTCACCTCCTCAGCCTTATGCAGAGGGATGATCCCCTGTCCCTGTGAAAGGACCCTAGCAAAATTCCCTCCTTGGGGTACACACCAGCCAGTTAGCTGAAGTCTAGAGCCTGATTTCTCAGGCTCTGTGTTTATTCACTCTGATCTGATGAGTTCCTGTTGAAACAGTATTTGGTCAAGATTCACACATAAACGGGTGATTAAAACAGCATGGAAATAACATTAGTATGAGCACTTAACAATTGCTTGAAAACACATTCTGCATTTGATTAAAGCCTAATGTGTTAAGTATCACATTCTTATATCTGATTGCTTTCTTGCTTGTTTTTATGTGTATGAGTGTTTTGTCTGCATGTCTGTCTGTCTTTGCACCACTTATGTGCTTGGTGCCTGCAGAGTCCAGAAGAAGGTATTGGATCCCCTGGGATTGGCGTTACAATGTAAGCTACCATGTGAATGCTGAGAATTAAACCTAGGTCTTCTGTTCTGAAAGAGCAACCAGTGTTCTTAATAGCTGAGCCATCTCTCAGGCCCCAAATATCACATTCTTAAATAAGTGTATATAAATCAAATGCATGGTTTATGAAAGTATGCCCACATATTTGGTTTTGAGGGGGAAATGATTAGTTCTTTGAGAATTTCTTTCACTGTCTTTTAATCATATTCATCCCCTCCTCTAGGTCCTCCCAGCCCCACCTGCTTCCCTATCCAAACCATCAAATCCAGTCTGTGTTAGCTATATACTCTTGGGTATATAGCCTTCTACTGGAGTTTGGTTGAGTTACCAAGAAGTATACTCTTAAAGAAAACTAACTCATGCTCTCCCAATAGCTATCAGCTGACAAGAGCTCTTTGGTAAAGAGTGGGACTTTGTGTCTAATGACCCTTTCCGTGGTCTGGCTTGACTATGCCCAACTCTTGTGTATGCTGTCACAATTGTCATGAGTTATATATGCAGCTGCCTTGCTGTTTCCTTGTAGTTATCGGCTTCTTCTGGCTCTTATATTCTTTCCACCACTCCCCCTATCCCAGTGACTCCTAAGCCATGGGAAGAGGAGTTAGTGCAGGGCTAAGCATTCCAAAATCTCTTATTCTCTGCATCTTGCCTAGTTGTGGGTCATTGTATTGATTACCATTTTCTGCAAATAGAAACATCTCTGATGAGGGCTGGGAGATGATTGATCTATGGGTGTAACAATAAGGCATTGAGAATCAGTTTAACATACCATGTCCATGGAGCAGAATAATATTCTCCTCCAGGGCCTTGGACCTGCATAGACAGAGATTTTTGGCCCTAGAATGGTGTCAGGATTGGAGTTCATCTTGTGAGGCAGGACTTAAGTCCAATCAGAAAGTGGTTGATCCATGTTCCTTGCTATTCTGTTCACAATAGCCAGAAATAGAAACAGCCCAGATATTCCTTGACTGATACTCGATAATGAAAATGTGGTACATTTACACAATTGAATATTTGTTAAAAAACAAAATTATGAAAATCACAGGTAAACAGATGGAGTGGGAAACAATCATTTGG
This sequence comes from Peromyscus eremicus, assembly GCF_949786415.1. Taxonomy (NCBI): domain Eukaryota; kingdom Metazoa; phylum Chordata; class Mammalia; order Rodentia; family Cricetidae; genus Peromyscus; species Peromyscus eremicus. The sequence continues at coordinate 178,375,067 of NC_081416.1, forward strand.
AGTGAGGTAATCCATGTCCAGAAAGAGAAATGTTGTATGTTTTCTCTCATTTTTGAATGCTAACTTTGAATGTTCAGATGTGTGTGTTACATTTGGAGGTTGGGGAATGGGCGTGGGGGTCTTTAAAGGGGAGAGAGATAGTATGTAGTAGTATAAAAGTACATAAAGGGGAATAATGGAACAATAAAGGTTAAATTGAGGTGAGGGTGGGAGGTAAGGGTAGAGAGAGGATTGGGGAGAGATAAACAGCACTGAAGACTTTTTGAGAAATCATATGGGAGATGGGTGTGGTAGCTCATGCCTTTAATCTCAGCACTCAGGAGTCAGGGGCAGGTGGATTTCTGTGAGACTGAAGCCAGCCTGGTCTACATAGTGAGTCCCAGAACAGCCAGATCTATCTGTGTAGAGAGATACTGTCTCAAAAAGAAAAAAAAATGAGCAAACGAATAAAAAGATCACATAGAAACCCTCTACTACAGAAGCTTACACACACACACACACACACACACACACACACACACACACATTTCTCTATAATGGGGTGTGCTTTTTTTCTTGATGTAATAAAGGCCATGATCAAAACCAAACTTTGGAGGAAAGGGTTTCTTTGGCTGTCTTATTTAGGATTTCTACTGTTGTGACAAAATACCATGACCAAAGCAATTTGGGAAGGAAAGGGTTTATTTGGCTTACACTTCCACAGCACTGTTCATCATTAAAGGAAGTCAGGACAGCAACTCAAACAGGGCAGGAAAGCAAGAACTGATGCAGAAGTCATGGAGGGATGCTCCTCATGGCTTGCTCAGCCTGCTTTCTTACAGTACCCAGGGCACCAGGCACCATTGGCTGGGCTCTCTGCTATAAATCACTGACTAAGAAAATTCCCTACAGCCAATCTTATGGAGGCATTTTCTCCATAAAATTCCCTTCCTTCAGGTAACTCTAGCTTGTGTCAAGTTGCCATAAAACTAGCCATCCCAATGGCTTATACTTCCATTTCATAGTTCATCATTGACATAGTTAGGGCAGGACTCAAGGCAGGAACTGAAACAGAAACCACAGAGAAATGTAGCTTTTTGGCAGGCTCCCCATGGCTTGCTCAGCTTGTTTCTTCTTCTTCTCCTTCTCCTCCTCCTCCTCCTCCTCCTCCTTCTTCTTCTCCTTCTTCTTTTAAAGATTTATTTATTTATTATGTATACAGTGTTCTGTCTGCATTTTTGCCTGCACACCAGAAGAGGGCACCAGATCTCATTACAGATGATTGTGAGCCACCATGTGGTTGCTGGGAATTGAACTCAGGACCTCTGGAAGAGCAGCCAGTGCTCTTAACCACTGAGCCGTCTCTCCAGCCCTTAGCTTGCTTTTATACTACTCAGGTCCACCTGTTCAGGAGTGGCAATGTCCACAGTAGGTTGCATCCTCCCACATCAATCACTAATCAAGGAAATCCCCCATACACATGCCCACAGAACAATCTGATGACAATTTCTCAGTTGACATTCCCTATTTCTAGATATGTCTAAGTTTTTCTTAAGTTGACAGAAACTGACCAGTATACTTGGAAATAGTTCTCCCCACCCCTGACTAGACGCTACAGACTAACAAATAAGAAGCCTAGTGCCAAGAACAGGTTACTACTTTTGAAGTTGTTGGCCAGTGAGGTCTCATAGGCCACCAAACATTACAGGCTATTGCCACTGCATTTGACTACTTTTCAGAACTTGACAGTAAGACCCTGTTGCTGAAGACCCATCACACTTGAGTCATAAAACACGGAGAAGTCACACTGGCACTTACCTGGAAGCTTTGTCCCTACAAAATACCCTTTTATAGTGCTGGAAGGTGCTATGCATGCCACCAGAGGAGAAAAGTAAGCACTGATCTGAATCAGCTGTGAACCCTGGAACTGTAACAACAGCCTGGCAGTGCCCATTTGTGCTAAAAGTCTTGACTACAGTATTATACATCCAGGAAGGACTGCACACAGTACTTGACATGATGTAGGACTGAGCGTAGTACACAATATTCCTGTCAAGGAATGGGTGTCATTCTCATTCCTGTGTTCCAGAAGACAACATTGAGGAGCTGGTGAATTGTCTAAGGGCACACAGTTAATAAGAGACATCACTGAGGTCTGAAGCTCAGCGTAGATATACCTGACTGAGGTATGAGGGGGACTTGGATGGTCCTTCAGGATGCTGACATCATTGCTCTTTACTCACAGCCTTCTTTACCCACAGGTTGCAGTAAGAGCAAAGACATCGACTGACTGTAAAGAGATAAGTGGAGGGTGCCACAGGAACTCACACTCTTCAATTCCCTCATAAGTGATGGCTGGGATTACGATGCTTTGGGAGTCTTTATTTGCTATTCTCCTATCCTTCCATCTGATTTATATGAAAGATGATTATAGAATATAAGGTCTCTGAGTCCAGAGCACAAATTATATGGATAGGTTCCATTTATGGAAGCCACTCCCTTAAGATTCAGAGGTATGCAAGTTCCAGTGATGAGTATTGGAAAATGCCTGGAAGTAGGATGGATTAGGAAGGCTCAGAAGCTGGGTGGTGGTGGTACATCCCTTTAATCCCAGCACTCAGGAGGCAGAGACAGGCAGATCTCTGTGAGTTCGAGGCCAGCCTGGGCTACAGAGCGAGTTCCAGGAAAGGCTCCAAAGCTACACAGAGAAACCTTGTCTCGAAACATGCCCCCCACCCCAAAAAAGGAATGCTCAGAAGCCCTTGGGTGTACATGAGATTTGCTGGATGTGGTGGAAGGCAGCAGTTGGGAGTGGTACAGTAGATGAGAAGCTGTGGGCTTGAATACTAAAATGGGAAATGGAGGGACATGAAGAGTGAAAAACAATGTGCATAATAACAGAATGAATAGATGGGCTCTCAGCTCACATGCTAGGGGTATAGTGGAGAACAGTGACTCAGATCTGCACAAATTTGGTTAGCATGATGTGGAGGAACCTATGTAAATTGTCTGGTAGAAAGGTGGAACTTTCCACACCAAGACTGGGTGAATTTCATTTGTCTATCTGCCTGTTGTGGCTGATGCTGAATATAGTGTTCACTGTAACCTTGAGTAGAGACTGAGTGTCAATGGATGAAGAGCCTGGTGCCCTTTGCAGAAGGAAGCTAAGTGCGAGGGGCTACCTTTGGGATGTCAAGTTAAATTAACTCAATGTTCTCTGTTGTGGCAGGGTTGTATGGCCTTTAACGATGTGGCTATCTACTTCTTGAGGGAGGAATGGACACTGCTTGATGACTCTCAGAGGCGTCTCTACCACCATGTGATGATGGAGGTCTTTGTTCTCATGTCCTCATTGGGTAAGCCTCCCCCACAACATTCTGTAAGAGCAACCTATCTTCTTTTCTAGAGAGAGATGTCTTCTTCCCAAACTGACCCATGGACCATTGACTCTTTCCCCACTGTCCTGGAGTAGAAAATCCAGGTGAAAGACATGGGCAGGGTACACTACTATCTTCTTTCTCCTAAGTACAGCAAAGGGACACAGGAAGTGGCCTGAGGTGAGGAATATTATAGTAGCTTCATAGAGTTCACACTGATGGCCTTTCCATGACACTGTAAATACATGGTATTCCTATGTCCTGGGTACTGTTCTCTTCCTCTAGGTGACTTGGGTCTGCCTGTGGCAGGAATTGTGACACTGATATGGACACTATTTGGTGGATTTTCTTGCAAGATCTCTCCAAGGGTCTTTGTCATTAGTTTTCTTTCCTGTGGATTGCCATGAGCTACATCACTCTGACTTGGCATGGGACATTCACCTGTCCTGCTCTTTACTTTAGGACTCATACCTTCTGGGACCCGTGACATCACTCAGCTGGAGTCTTCAGATCCCTTTATTCCTGCACTGAGATTCCTGACTCCAAGTATGTGGATGGTACATGGGAGGGTGGAGATAGCTGATGTATGCACTCTGGATGGGTTCATAGGAAGTATCTTTTTACTGGTTCTGATGTTTTGGTGCCAGAGCAAAGGATCATGGTAGAGTCCATCTGTCTATGTTTGCCCAGTTGCCTACCAGTCATTGCTGTTATCTCAGAACCAGGACTCTCTCTCTCCTATGAGTCTTGTGTGTTTTGCCTGCTCCCCTGTAGCACTATATAACACTGGATTTCCTTTATTGTGTTGTTAGTGTGCACAAGTCTCCTGAGCAGTCCTTGAATACAAGATCTTTGGGTGTTGTGTTTAATGGCCATAGACACAGCCTTCTGCATTGAGTTAAGCATCTCTGTCTTACAGTTTTTATTACTGTGATAAAACCATGACCAAAAACAACTTGAAGAGGAAAGGGTTTATTTCATCTTACATTTCCAAGTAATGGGTCCATCACTAAGACTAATTCAAGGCAGGAATTCAACTCAAGAACTGAAGCAGAGGCCAGGGAGGAACACTGCTTACTGGCTTGCTCCCCATGGCTTGCTCAGCTGGGATCGCCTGACCAGGGGTGGCACCACCCCCTATGAGCTGGCCTCATCTACATCAATTATTAATAAAAGGAAATGACCCTTGATTATTTTATGGAGGCACTTTTACAATTGAGGTTCCCTATTCTCAGATGACCCTAGCTTGTTCCAAGCAGCGAAAAAACCCAACCAGGACAGTCTCCAACAATTGAGGCTCTATAGAAAGCCATTTTCTAAGGAAGGAGTTCAAGTCCCCACCACTCCTCCTTGTGCTGCCATTCTCATGTTGTTGCTCATGAGGTTTCCTGGGACAGGGACCTTCCAGCTTCATCACTGTAATAGGCCCTTCCCATCTTGAAGTTTCATGAGACACCTCAGGTACTGATCACTTGTGTGTGTTGCCACTTCCAAGTCTATGTATCCTTTATCATTGTTTCTCTATGTTTGGATTGCTGCAAAGGAATTGTGATTGAAAAGATACCTTGTAAGCAGAACACTTCCATGGAAGCAGGGCTTAATGCGACCATGCTCCAATCACGACAGCTGAGCTGTACTGAGACATCCTTACAGAGAGCAGAGAGCAGGATATCAGTTGTGAAGAGCAAGAAAAGTGACTTTTCACAGAAGAGTTTACAAAGCACAGACAATGGGATGGACCCCCAGACTCCCTCAAGTCCTCTTGGGCATCCTGTGACTCATGGTAGTGAGGAGCCACCCAGGAGCACTAAAAGAAAAAAGGCTATTCGTAGTGAGAAGAGGAACTACAAATGCTGTGACTGTGGCAAATCCTTCAGTTGTAAGTCTCTGCTTATTCGACACCGGAGGATACACACTGGAGAAAAGCCTTTTAAGTGCAGTGACTGTGAGAAATCCTTCATCCAAAAGGCTGATCTGAATCAACATGTCAAAGTTCACACTGGCGAGAAGCCTTTCAGATGCAGTGAATGTGGGAAAGATTTCAAGCATAGTCGCTCCCTTGTTGGGCATCAAAGAGTTCACACTGGAGAAAGGCCTTATAAATGCAGCCAGTGTGGGGAATCGTATATGAACAAATCCAGCCTCATTCGTCATAATCGACTTCATACTGGAGAAAAGCCTTACAAGTGCAGCGAGTGTGGAAAATTGTTTAAAGAAAGATCCAGCCTTGTTTATCATGCCCGAATGCACACTGGAGAGAGGCCTTTTAAGTGCAGCCAATGTGGGAAGAGTTTTAAAAAGAACTCACACCTCGTGAAACACCGAAAAGTTCACAGCAGAGGAAAACCTTTCAAGTGTAATGTATGTGGGAGATGCTTTACTGTGAGGTATATCCTCATTAAACATCAGAGATTTCACACTGCAACAAAGCATCATGAGTGCAAGGAATGTGGGAAAGTGTTTTGCTACAGGACTGGACTTTCCAGACACAAGAAAACTCATACTGAATAGAAGTATTGAGTGCCATGAACATGGGAAATCGTTTTCGTTATCTACTATATGCATGCAAGGGAATGTTCACTGGACAAAAAATCAAGAATGTTTGAATTGTGAGGAGCCTTCACCCACACCTCCATCCTGTTCAGCTGGAGAGGCCATGGTGCTGGGATGCATCATGAATCCACTGATTCTGGGAAAGCCTTTGAGCAAATGTCTGCTCTTATTAGTAACATATGCACAACCCAGATAGGTCTGTGAATGCAGAGAAAATCTTTAGCCATTGGCCAACCTTATCCTAAAAGTGACCTTTGTGAGGGAATCATTCATTGAAAGTTACTCATCAAATAAGAACATTGGGACAAGATGAGAATTATTGCCATCTTCCTATCCCCCCAAAATGAATGTTTTCTAGGAAACTTAGCAAGAGAAAGGTCTGTTTTTTGTTTTGTTCTGTGGGGTGAAGGGTTGCTTTTTTGAGGCAGAGTTCTCTGTGTAGCCCAGGTTGTCGTGGAACTACCTCTGTAGACCAGGCTGGCCTCAAACTCAGAGATCAGTGAGCCTCTGCCTCCCAAGTGCTGAGATTAAAGAGACATGCACCACCACTAGGCCAAGCCCTGTGTTCTTGACTGCACCAGTGTGGAGTGGAGTTTCCATGTGACTGAGTTTGAATGGAGGAGGAACAGAGTGGTCTCAGTTTCAATAAGACATGGTTTTTGTTGTTATAGTTGTTTGTTTGTTTGCACTTTTTTCTCACTAAATGTTGCAGTTCCTGGAATAAACGATTGTTTGCTTTATAGTCTTCCTGACCGTATTGTTCCTAAGTGTCATTAGTTTTGTTGGGGACCAGCTCTATGTATCACCTTATGCTCTCATGTAGGAGTATAGCCCATATGCTTTAGGTATTTGTTGTTTTTTTCAGGCGTAAGTATTTTTTCTGCATATCTGTACATACATTGAGTACATGCCTGGTAAAAATGGTATTGGATTGCCCAGAACTGGAGTTACAGATGGTTATGAACCAGTGTGTTTGCTGGAAATGGATCCCAGGTCCTCTGCAAAAATAGCGAGTGGTCTTCAATACTGAGTCCTCTCTCCAGCCCAAGTTTTAAGTTTTTAAGAAGTTACCAGATTCAGTTCTAATTGGCTGTGTGTTTCAGATTTCCTCCTGAAGTATTTCACATACCAGTTTGTCACATCCTCCCTGACACTTTATAAGTTGTGAGGTGTTCACATGAGTCATTTTTAACAACTATGCAGTAGCATATGATTGTAGTTTCATTTTTTCATTATGGTCATATATTATTATAAAGATTCATTTAATTTTGTCAGTTTATGTTAGAACCTGCAGGTATGTGTGTGTACCACATGTATGTCTGGTCCCCTTGCAGGTCAGAGTGGCCATCAGAGCCCCTTGAACTAGAGTTATAGATCCTTGTGAATTTCTAGTCGGTGCTGGGAATGGAACCAAGGTTATCTGCAAGAATAGCAGCTACTGTTAGCCAATGAACCATTTCTTTCTTCTCCTCATTCATGTTTCCTTCCTTCCTTTTATTCTTTTTTCCTTCCTTCCTTTCCTCCTTTCTCTCTCTCCCTCCCTTCCTCCCTCCTTTTCCTTCCTTCCTTCCTTCCTTTCTTTCTTTCTTTTTTTCACTCACTATCTAGCCTTTGCTGTGCTGGATTCCCTCTGTAGACCAGGCTGGCCTTGAACTCAAAGAGATCCACCTGCCTCAGCCTCCAGAGTGCTGACATTAAAGATGTGAAGTTGGGGGATGGTAGTGCACGCCCTTAATCCCAGCACTTGGGAGACAGAGGCAGGCAGATCTCTGTGAGTTCAAAGCCAGCCTGGTCTACAGGACAGGCTCCAAAGCTACACAGCAAGACCCTGTCTTGGGGGGAAAAAAAGTGAACCATCACACTTAGCACCTACATTTTTCTTACTAATTTTCTTTTATTATTTACTTTTTTCTTTTTGTTTGTATATGTGCTTATTTAAAAAAAAACTGGTTTCCAAGCTAAGAGACAGAGACAGGTGTATCTGTGAGTTGAAGTAAAGCCTGGTTTACATGGTGAATACCAATGCTACATAGTATGAACCTCTCTCTCTCTCTCTCTCTCTCTCTCTCTCTGTCTCTCTGTCTCTCTCTGTCTCTGTCTCTCTCTCATACACACACACACACACACACACAAATTAAAAAAACAGAGAAAAATTTGTTTTCTCTTACTGTTTTAAAAGTTTTTGATATTTCTGTGAAAAATATCACAGTCTGTGGGTTTTTGTTTTTCCATTTTTATTTTCTGACAGGGTCTCACTATTGATCCCAGATGTCCTCAACCTCTTTCTTTTCCTCCCCCAGTCTCCTGAGAACTTAGATTGCCTGAATGCCAATATGCCCAGGTGTCTCCTTTGATCTCTCAAGGCTTAGGCATTTAGTCAACTTGCTGATTTAAGGCATTTTACTCTGAAGAGGTGAGAATTCTCTAACCATGAAAGTATAACCACATTCATTCCTAATATAAAGAGTATAATTATGCCTATGAACAGAGACATGTGACATAGGATCTTCTAATGTCTGCACAGACTTCTGCCCATTCATGCTTTCCCAGACTGAAGGGCAGACCTCCTGAACAAAAGAAATTAGAATGAAAATTAAGCATACACTAAAGCAGTGGTTCTCAACCTTCCTAATGCTGTGACTTTTTAATACAGTTCCTCATGTTGTGGTGACCCCCAACCATAAAAATATATTTGTTGCTACTTCGTAACTGTAGTGACGCTACTGTTACGAATCATAATGTAACTATTTGTGTTTTCTGGCAGTCTTAGGTGACCCCTGTGAAAGGGTTGTTGACACACTAAGGATGGTCTTGAATATCATCCTCAATCCCAAATTCTGGGATTACAGCCATGCTTCAGTATGTTTTGTTTGAAGGAAGACATTCTTAATCATGAGTATACAAGAAAGACATGAAGACATAAATAAAGGAGAGCCAGAAAAGAGTCAATCATGTCCCACACACGAAATCAGCAAATTCCGAAAAGAAATAGAAGAGAAAGAATGAACAAATAACCCAACCAAACATGAACAACCAACAAATTACCAGAATCAACAAATAGTCCCCAGTAATTAACCTATCTACTAATAGTTTGAGCTCTATAGTTATAAGACAAAGACCAACTGCTTGGGTTCAAAGAAAAATCTGACTGATTTTTGTCTACAATAAATAAATCACTCACAAAGAGATTTATAATGTAAAATGTAAAACAATGTACAAAGCACATAGAAGACATAAACTAACCATGAGCAGTTAAACATATATCTGTTAAATTATACCTTACCTAAGATTGGATTAGATACAACATGCTACAACGTATTAATATGAGGAACAATTTGTTAAGAACTTGGAATAATAAATATACATGCACCAATTCAGGTAAACGATTTTCTAAAATAAACATTGCTAGACATGAACAGATAAATATGTACAGATACGTTCATAGTGGGTGACTTCAGTACCTCATTGTCATCAAAAGACCTGTCCCCTAGATAATAAAAAATAATTTTGAAAACAGTGAAGAAATAATTGCAAGAGATCTTCAGACCATTGCAAATGGGCTGGACAGATGGGAGTGATCCACAAACAGACATGTATGCAAAACACATATACACATCAAAATTTAAAAAAGAGTATTTCAAACAACAACTACTGAAGATGAATTCCAGCAGCCCATGGAGCATTTTCTAACATAGATCACATTATAGACTATAAATTATGTTTTTGTTTGTTTGTTTGGTTGGTTTGGTTTGTTTGTTTTGGTTTGGTTTTTCCAGACAGGGTTTCTCTATGTAACAGGCCTGGCTGACCTGAAACTCACTTTGTAGACCAGGCTGGCCTCAGACTCACAGAAATCTGCCTGCCTCTGCCTCCCAAGTGCTGTGATTAAAGGTGTGGGCCACATGCCCATTGTAAATGATATCTTAACAAATACAAAAGAATCAAAATCATTACTTATATCTACTCATAACACAGTGCAATAAAAATAAATGTCAATAGCAAAAAAAAAAAACTATTAGAAACTATGCAAAGAAAAAGCAACTGGCCACTGCTCTTGAGTGACAGTGGATCAATGAGGAAATCAGAAGGAAAATTTAAAAATTCATATAATCAAATGCAAATGAAAATACCGCTTACTGAAGGATAATGTGGGCTCAAGATTTTATCCCCAGCACTTGGGAGGCAGAGGCAGGCAGATCTCTGAGTTTAAGGCCAGCCTGCTGATCTACATAGACTTCTAGGACAGCCAGGGGCACATAGAGAGACCCTGCTGAAAAATAAAAAAGGAAGAAAGAAAAGGAAAAAGGAAAAGGACCATACAAGAAACTGTTCTAATAAAAGACACATAATAACACAATAGACACAATTCTAAAGGACGGCTGATAGCTATGAGAGCTCTATTAGTTACTTTTCTCATCAGTATGACCAAATATTTAATATATACAACACAGGGGACTTGAGATTTGTACTGTCTGGTTTATGTTTCAGGGCAGGGAGCCCATGATGGTGAAGAAGGTACTGCAGCTGGACCAAGTCCACACACCCAGAAGCACATGCATGCACAACACACACACAGATTAATCTTTAAAAATAACTCCAGTGTGGGGGTGGGTGGTGCATGCCTTTAATTCCAGCAAAAGTAGGTGGATCTCTGAGCTTGTGGCTAGCTTGGTCTACGTCATGAGTTCTAGAAAAGCTAGGGCTACAGAGAGACTCCCTGTCTCAAAAATGAACAAATAAACAAAACAACAAAAACCCAACAATAAACAAACAAAAAGCCTGTAGGGATATCTTGCAATCAAAGATGTGTGGTGTATTCAGCATTAGTGTCTTATCCTTTAGCTCTGGTAGTCAACCAAGAAGATGGCAGAAACTTGTAATTTTTTGGATGCCTCTAGGGCTTCCCTGGTTAACAACTCATGAGGAGGTATCTCCCACTCAGTATTGAGCTTTTGTTTAATTACCTATTGCTTCAAGTAGGCAAGATATTCATGACTGCAAAATACTGGCATGACTTGGGGGTAAGAAGCCACTCTTTGATGGGATTTAGGCCATTCCAAAGAAGGGAAGCCATGCCTGGCACTGTTAACCCAGTCAAAACTCATGGTTGGAGAGGTCACAGGCCTCAGACCAGAACTTAAGATTGTTGTTTAGCTAATAGACAGAGCATAGAACTGGCTACTAAATATGTGTCTATATTCATAGACAAATGCTACTCTCAGCCTTAGTCAGAGAAGCTCTTCTATGTACAGGATTTAAGTAGATGAAGAGGCTCTTGTTTGTTTAAGGTGCTAATGATAAGCTACAGGTGGATGCTCAGCCCTGGACAAGGCATTTATCTTCATCCCTGGAAGGCTAAGGGACACTGAAGAAGAGGAGACAGAATGGAAGAGCTAGAAGACTGGAAGGCTGTGAAATGTCATCTTCTGGGCAAGACATAATGATCCCAGTAACAGAGCCAGAGCATCTTCTGTTGTATGCCCAGGGTTTGCACAAGAATGGAACCATCAATAGGGATGAACTGGGGAGTTTTTCAGGGTACCTACTTTCCCCCTGGAGAACCATAAGCTATGGATAGATTTTGAGAGAAGGGGAGTTATTGGTTGTCTGCCCGGTGTTGAGCCCAAGGAGCTCCAGTGAATAGTTTCAAGTAGATGGTCACACATCGCCCTTGTTTAAAACAGTGGGTAACAAAACAAACAAACAAAACCCAAGAGGGGCTAAAGATGAATATTACACAGAGAATCCGAATTGTGTTGTCTTTGGGATTTTTAACTGCAGAAAAACATTTGATCGTAAAAGATGTTGAATTAAACCAATATGTATATTTTAAAGATACCTTGACTTCAAAATTTGGATGTAAGGATGTGTTGCTTTGGAAAGGAGACTCTGCTTTTGTTCCCACAGAAAGCCAAAGGCTATGGATTTGTTCCAGATTAAGATACATCAGGTTTGACCAGCCAAGACCCCCTGAAAGGTCTCCGATGACACCATGGCCCAGATGATCCAACATCCAGAATGGTTTGAAGGCAACTGGCTCAGACAATACAGCCTCATGGACTATTCCATAATCCTAAAATTTTCTTTGTGTCCCCATAAGATACAGCGCCCCCCTCCAGCAGGAAGTAGTAAGAGAAGCTACGCCCAAATTCCCAAATTATATGTAATTTTACTTTGTTAAGGTTAAAACCTTCCTTTCTGAAAAAAAAAGGGGGGGGGAGTGCTGTGGGATGTTCTGTATGGCAAATGCGTTGCTCTGATTGGTCAATAAATAAAACACTGACTGGCCAGTGGCTAGGCAGGAAGTATAGGCGGGACTAACAGAGAGGAGAAAAAAAAAAGAACAGGAAGGCAGAAGGAGTCACTGCCAGCCGTGCCATGACAAGCAGCATGTGAAGATGCCGGTAAGCCACGAGCCATGTGGCAAGGTATAGATTTATGGAAATGGATTAATTTAAGCTGTAAGAACAGTTAGCAAGAAGCCTGCCACAGCCATACAGTTTGTAACCAATATAAGTCTCTGTGTTTACTTCGTTGGGTCTGAGTGGCTGTGGGACTGGCGGTTGACAGATTTGTCCTGACTGTGGGCCAGGCAGGAAAACTCTAGCTACAAGGGGCTGGAGAGATGGCTCAGCAGTTAAGAGCACTAGATACTACTTCAGCCTTGTTGAAGAAAGCAGGCTTTGTCTGCCCACCATAGGGACTCTGTTCTGTCATGAGGCCACGTTCCTGGGATGTACAAAGAATCCTTGTCCTTTTGCCCTGTGTCACTTTGTGGAGCTGGTGCTTGCCACATTTTTTTGTGGAAAGCCCAGCAGGTTTTAGGAATATTCACCATGTTTACAGGAGCAATATTGGCACAGAAAGTAACTACAATCTTTAAAAGAGTAAAAATTAAAATAAATAAAACAGGTCTCAATCAGGAATATCAGACTATACCCAGGCTCACGACCCAGACCCCAGGGTGCTGTAGCAGTCAGGTAGGTCAGGGATCATGTTATTACCTCATCCAGAGTTCCCAGACCAGCTGACTGGGCTACCCAGAGAGGCACATATACAGGAACATCCCTACCCAACGCTTAGAACCAGACACACCATGGCAGTACAGATTTCAGACCTGTCTAGGTGCCAGAGAACAAGACCTTTCTCCTCTCCCACCTTCCTACCTTCTTGGTTTTCTTTTACAGAGAATGTTTCTTTTCTTTCTCTTTTTTTTTTATCTCCAAAAGCATTTATTAGCATAATTGAAAACATTTTTTTGAATAATAACAGAAGGAGATTTTAAACATGAATGAGTTATTTATGGCTCTACCTTATAACCAGTATTTGGAATTGAATGGACAGTTTTATAGCCAGTCTTCATTTATTAAAAACAATCCATTTATCGGTTCCATGACGTTATGACTATTGTTTTGTCTGGGAATGAGTCCCTACAGCAATTATGTATAAAAAATATCTTTCATCATGATTGGAGAGTGACCTGCGTTGGAGCATGACTCTGAGCAAAGAGTTGAATAAAAATACACAGAGTTGGATTTTTGTTTTTAAAAACACTCCTTTATACACTACAAAGAAAGAATTAGTATTTTGGCTTTTAATTCCTTCATGATACTGAGAAAGGCTAGAGAGAGCGTTTCTTGTGTAGTCCTGGCTGTCGTGGAACTCGCTCTGTAGACCATGTTAGTCTTGAACTCAGGTTCACCTGCCTCTGCCTCCCAAGTGCTGGAATTAAAAGTGCATGCCACTGTGCCTGGCTAACCTTCCAGTGTTTCTGCGCAATCTCCTCTCGGTAATGTAGTTCAGACAGCATGTACCACGGAGACCAGGACAGTTGTAAAACTGGAACATGGAGAAGCGGAGTGCAAGAAATTAACGGGACTCCAGCGGGCAGTGTCATGGTTACAGAAGTGCCAGGGTTCCCGTTTCCCAGAGCAGCTGCTGCCCAAATCTTTCCTTCTGAAGCGCATCAGTGTCACAGCAAGGTGGTTTCCAAAGCTGAATCCCGTTGTCCATCCCCAAATTTCTTTTCGCACAATAGGAAAATTATTTCTGACGACTCCACACTGGTGTGTAAAAACGAGAAGCATCACTGGGCGTGGTGGTACACGCCTTTAATCCCAGGACTTGGGAGGCAGAGACAGGAGGATTTCTGTGAGTTCGAGGCCAGCCTGGTCTACAAAGCGAGTTACAGAAGAGCCAGAGTTGTTACACAGAGAAACCCTGTCTCGAAAGGGGGAAAAATAAGTGGGGCGTAGGGAAGTGTCTGAATCTAAAATCCCATCTTGTTTCCAAGTAGGTCATTTTTGTCTTCCATGGTCACCATTGCTGTATTTAGTGGCACGGACCTGGTAAATACCATTTCACACAAGGCAAAGGTCTGAAATGCAAAAGTAAGCATTGCCCTATCTCATGCATTTATGAACATCAAACAAAACAACTAGATCTCAGTATGTAGCCCTTCCTGGCCTGAAACACACTGTGGCAGGTTGGCTTCTAAAAACACTGAGCTCTATCTGCCTCTGCCTTCAGTTCTGTAATTTAGAAGAGTTCCAGCAAGCTCGACCTTGTAGCTCACCCCCTATTTCTAACCCACACCCAACTTACCTCAGGTAGAAAATATTGGGGCGTCTATAATTACAATATTCTCCACACCAGTCCCATGAAGTCCATAGAAACTGAGTCTCCTCCATCTGGGCAGTTGTGTCCAGAGCTGGCATCGATTTGATCCTATTTGAACTACATTGCCCAGAAATCATTGCAAGAAGCTCAACCAATGAAAATCGGTAGTTCAGTGACGACAATGACCGTTGGGCGGGACTTTGGGCTTTACGTGAAGGAGAGTCTTTGTAACTTCCTGGACCCGTCAGTATGGTTCACAGAAAACTGGTTTCATCTGAGTTGGCCATGACAGGAAAACCGGAGCGTTAGAAGCGTTTGTTCTTTGTCACAGAGACGGGTCTGAGGTTTGTAACGACACGTGTGACCTGATCCAGGCTTGGAGTAGGGCTAAGCCATGTCCCAGGGCCCCACCATCCTGTGGAGCCCGATGGTGATCGTGGAGGCTGCGGGTGGAGCCCTGCCTCAGGTGAGTGCCTCGAGATCGCCCGCCTACCTGAATTCTAGAGCTTTGAGATCTGAGTCAGGAACCGACAGGGCAGGCCCGGTGTCCCCGACTGTAGGACACTGGTGGACGAGATTATGGTTTTGACATCTAAGTGCTAGAGAGCGATCCCCTCTGACTCACAACGTCTGGTAGACCATTCATCCAAAGGCTTGCAGGCCCGCCGGAGCTCAAAGACAGAAGCCCTGGAGTGACCCCTGCTGGCATTAGATGGGGGGAAAGGGCGCAGTGCGCCTAAGGAGCTATTATTTATGGAGATGCTGGTGGCCACGGAAGATCTGAACAGAGGAGAGACTTGATCTATTTGGAATATTGGGCATGGATGAGGCGATGTGGATGGAGGGATGGAGACAGAGAACTTGAATGTTTGGGTATATCCTGTGGACTAATGCAGGAGTTGGGGTTGTAGACCACAGAAGTGGAGAGTAGTATTCAGATATCTGATAGATTCCCCGCTCCCCGCCAGAGACAGTAGTTCTGGCGGTCCTGGAACTAGCTGTGTAGACCAAGATGGCCTCAAACTCACAAAGATCTTCCAGAGTGATTGGATTAAAGGTGTGGCCTCCCACCTCGGGCCTCTCTGATAGATTTAAAAGAAGTACTTTTCCTTTCCTTTATTTGTTTTTTTACGTGAAAACATTCATCATTTGAATAAAGTCTACTGTGTTAACTATCACTATTTTTCCCCCCCTTGAATTCACCGTGTGTCTCTGACTGGCCTATAAAGCCCATGCTGGCCTCAGACACAAAGATCTGCTTCCCTTCCATTCCATGTGCTGCAATTCAAGGGGTGCACTACTATGCCTGGCTGATACCGCCTTCTCTGTAGGACTAAAGGCATGGACCACCCACCACCACCTATCTCCTAAATTCTTACTTAAATGTGTGTAGATAAAACGATACATTCTGAAATAATTGTTTAAGTGTTTGTGAAACTCCTGACACCACAAGTATTAGTCATGTGCCCAGGAAAAGCCTGTACTGAGTACTTGTCACATAGGACTGCGTTTGATGCAATGCTTTTCTTTTCAGCTAGGACTGTGTGGTAGTTTGGATGAGAATGGCTCCCATAGGCTCATGTATTTGAATGCTTAGTCACCAGGGAGTGGCACTGTTTGAGAAAGATTAGGAGGTGTGGCCTGGTTGGAAGAAGTGTGTAGCTGGGAAAATTTGCTAATGTCCTCTCTGTCTCTGTCTCTGTCTCTCTGTCTCTGTCTCTCTGTCTCTCTCTCTCTCTCTCTCTCTCTCTCTCTCTCTCTCTCTCTCTCTGTCTCTCTCTCTCTCTGCCTGCTGCTTCTATATCAGGATGTAAAGCTCTCAGCTACTGCACTAGCCCCATGCCTGTCTGCTTCCCACCCTGATAATAATGGACTAACGCTATGGAACTATAAGCAAGCCCCACTTAAATGCATTCATAAGAGTTGCCTAGGTCATGGTGTCTCTTCACAGCAATAGAGCCGTAAATAAAACAAGCTGCCATTCTTATCCTCAGAGAACAAACTGAGGAGATTGATTTCTTGACCAAGGTCACCCAGTAAGAGACACCATTAAGGGATGAAGCCCATGGGGGCAGTTGGGTGTACCTGACTACAGGTATGTGAGGGGACTTGGATGGACCTTTGGGATACCAACACCTCCTTTGTTACTCACAGCATTGTTTTTCTGCAGGTTTCCCATTATTCAGTGAAACCTGCCAACCAGGAAGAGGTAAGTGGAGGGTGCCCAGGAAACAGACTCCTCAGTCTTCACATAAGAGACCTCTGTGATTGTGGTGTCCTGGGACTCTTTGCTTGGGATTCTCTCTCTCCTTCCATTGGATTTCCTGGAAGGTACTTAGAATGTAAGGTCCCCATCTCCAAAGCAGGGAATACATGGCCAGATTTCCATTTATGGCAACCATTGGCTTAAGTTTCCAAGGTCTTAAAGTTCCAGGGATGAGCATTAGAGGATGCCTGGAAGTGAGATGGTTGGGAATGAAGAGGAATCCTCAGGTGTGCATGAGGTCTGCTGGATTTAGTGGAAGGTAGTAGCTGAGGGCTGGGCTTGCATACTGAGTTGGCAATGGAAATTCAGTGTGAAGACTGATGTGTGAAGAGTATGTATAGATGGCTTCCTGGCCTTCCTGCCTGGGACACAGTGGATACCAGTGACCCAAATATGGTCTGTGTGAGGCAGATGATTGGGAGGAGCCCATGTGAATTCTCTGATAGAAAGGAGGGCCTTTCCATGGCATCCTTCAAGCTTGGATTGACTCCAGCTGTGGCAGTTTCAATGACCATGCCCCCCATAGGCTCATGGACTTGAATACTTGTTCCCCATTGGTGGAAGAGTCTGAGGAGGACTAGGAGGTATGGCCTTGCTGGAGGAGGTGTGTCACTGGGGTGGGCTTGTAGGTTTCAAAAGCCCATGCCATTCCCAGCTAACTCTCTCTGGTACCTGTGGTTCAGGATGTGAGTTCTCAGCTGCTGCTCCAGTGCCATGATGCCTGCTGCCATGAGGGTCATGGACTCCCTCTCTGAGTTGTGAGCCCCCAATGAACTCTTTGTTCTATAAGTTGCCTTGGTCATGGTGTCTCTTCCCAGTAATAGAAAAGTGACTAAGACACCCCCTGTCCACCTGCCCGTTCTTGCTGAGTGCTGACCAGAGTACTCGGTGGGCCCTTGAGGACAGACTGGATGTCCTAGCTTCAGAGCCTGGTACCCTCTGAGGTAGGAAGCGAAGTGAGAATGGCTGTCTTGAAGATGGAAAGAGTCCCTGACAAGGAGACTTCACATAAACTCCACTTTCCCCTTTGTGGCAGGGTTGTGTGTCCTTTGAGGATGTGGCTGTGTACTTCTCCTGGGAGGAATGGAAACTGCTTGATGACTCCCAAAGGCTCCTGTACCAGACTGTGATGACCGAGATCTTTGCACTTGTGTCCTCTCTGAGTAAGGCTTTCCCTCCATCCTCTTAGAACATGTCTGTATTGGCTTGGTTTTTTGTTTTGTTTTGTTTATCTACAGAGAGACATATCCTTCTCACAGCTGGCCTGTCAACACTCAGTCTTTCCCCTCACTGTCCTGTAGTTGAAAATACAGGTTATAGACACAGGCTTGTTACACAATACCTTTTCTCTTTTAAGAGCAGTAACGGCAAACAGGAATCATTTTGAGGTGACAACATTTGTATGGTGCAAGGGCTCCTGGAACTCACTGTATTGACCAAGCTGGCTGGAACTCAGAGATCCTCCTGCCTCTGCCTTCCAAGTGCTGGGATTAATGGTTGTCAACACTGGGGGTTAGGAGTCTCAACAGTCATCAGTCTTCCCTGAGCTGACGACATGGCAAATACATAGCATCTCTGTAACACAGATACTTCCCTCTTCTTCTAGGTGACATGCCTTGATGATTTTTTTACAAGGATTGTTCTCATTAGGCTTCTTTCCTTTGGATTATTATGGGTTGATCAGTGTGTCCTTGTATGGAACGCTCACTTCTTGTATCATTTTCCTTTAGGACTTGAACTTTCTGGGATCGATGACACAACTCAGATGGAGTCTTGCGGAGATCTCTCTGTGCCTGCACTGAGATTCATGACTCCATGTTTGTGGACAGGTACTCGGAGGGTGGAGATTGCTGATGAATGCACCTATTATTTCTGAACCAGGACTGTCCCCAGTGTATCAGTCTCAGATGATTTGCCCATTGCTTTGCCACACTGTGAAACTCAGGCTTTCCTTGATGGCATTAGTGTGCTTTATACCTAGGGCAGTCCTTGAATGCCGGTTCCTCAGTTACCATGTCTTAGGGACCTAGACAGCCTTCTGCACTGTGTCCTGCATTTCCAGCAGCTGAGGCTTGTAGAAAGCTGTTGCTGAGGACAGTGTTATGGTTCACAGTGCTTCCCCCAGTGATTCACTCCACAATTATTTTCTTACTGTCCCTAAGGTCCCTAGGTCCTATGATATTGACAAATTCAGCATGACAATGGGTCCTTACCACCCTGAGCTAGTCCCCTTGTTCTGTAAGAAATCTCAGAATACTGTTAGTAATATGTGCTGACTGTCTGTCACTTGACAGTCTCCAAGTCATTCATTCAGTATTTGTCTCTGGTCAGGTTGTTGGATCAAAGTGGAGAGTGAAATGCCCCGCTTTGAGCAGAGTCTTTCCACAGAAGGAGATCTTAGTTCATCCATGCTCCAACAGCAAATGCTGAGCTGTGCTGAGACACCCTTGCTAAGTGCAGACAATGCAATGATCATCCAGACTTCCTCAGGTCTTCTCAGGCATCAGGTGACTTCCAGTGGTGTGGAGGCACCCAAGAGCACTGAGACTGGAGAGGCCATTCACGCTGAGAAGAAAAACTGCAAATGCACATACTGTGGCAAAGTCTTTACTAGTATATCTCACCTTAATCGGCACTGGAAGATACACACGGGAGAAAAGCCTTTTCAGTGCAGCGAATGTGGGAAATCCTTCAGCCAAAAAGCCTTTCTCATTAAGCATTTCAGAATGCACACTGGAGAAAAGCCTTATAGGTGCAGTGAATGTGGCAAAGCCTTCAAGCATAATATCTCCCTCATTTCCCATCAGGGACTCCACACAGGAGAAATGCCATTTAAGTGCAGTGAATGTGGGAAATCGTACAGGAGCAGGGAAGGCCTTAAAGTTCATTATCGATTTCACACTGGAGAAATGCCTTTTGAGTGCAGCGAATGTGGGAAATCCTACAGAAGCAGGGAAGGCCTTTTGAATCATTTCTACAGTCACACGGCAGAGAAGCCTTTCAGCTGCAGTGAATGTGGAGAGTATTTCACCCAAAACTCTGACCTCATTGAACACCTAACAGTCCACGGCAAGCCTTTCAAGTGCAATGAGTGTGGAAGAGTCTTTAATTCAAGTTATAACTTTGTTAGACACATGAAAGTTCACATTGTAGCAAAGCAGTATGCGTGCAGGGAGTGTGACAAAGTGTATTGCAGTAGCTCTAGCCTGTATAAACACCGAAAGATTCACACTCGATAAACGTCTAAGGAAGGCAAAGAAGATAAGAAGTCCCTTAGTCATCTAAATGAACACCTGAAATCTCAGTGGAACAGAAGAAGTGCTGAGTGCTTCAGAGCAGATGTCAGCATCATTCACACACACCTCCAACCCATAAAAGTGGAGAGATCACCGGACTAGGATGTGTCATGAAGCCATGGATTCGAGGATCCAGGTTTGAAGCCTCTGAACAGAAGTGTTTTCTGAAAACAACATCACATCCCACATAGGTTTCTGAATGCAGAGATTGTAGGGAACAGCTTCAGCGACTGGCAAACCTTCAGCTTTAGGACTGAATCTGACCTTTAAAGAAACGTTGTGAGAGTGGCCTTTGTAAGAGATACATCCATTGAAACTTCCTCCTCTGGTAGATCTCTTCCCAAGAAGTTGACACCAGGGAACTAAGAGAGAGGGAACTCTGTGCTTGACTGACCAAGTGTGGAGTGGAGTTTCCATGTAACTGAATTTGGTTGGGGTAGGAACAGAGTGTCCTTGGATTTTTTTTTTTTTTTTTTTTTTT
The DNA here is from genome assembly GCF_949786415.1 of Peromyscus eremicus. NCBI lineage: Eukaryota > Metazoa > Chordata > Mammalia > Rodentia > Cricetidae > Peromyscus > Peromyscus eremicus. The sequence goes on from NC_081416.1 coordinate 178,395,638, forward strand.
TTTTTTCCCCCGAGACAGGGTTTCTCTGTGTAGCTTTGCGCCTTTCCTGGGACTCACTTGGTAGTCCAGGCTGGCCTCGAACTCACAGAGATCCGCCTGGCTCTGCCTCCCGAGTGCTGGGATTAAAGGCGTGCGCCACCACCGCCCGGCCGTGTCCTTGGATTTTAATGAGACATAACTTCTCCTTTTACTGAGTGTTACAGTGCCCTGAATAAATGTTTGTTTTTTTCCCCCCTCTGTAGTCTTTCATGACTGATTGCAGAGGTTTTCCTCTGTGCTCCTGAGTTTCAGTAGACTTTTTGTTATTGTTAGAGTCATTTTTTTTTGCATGAGTGTTCAGTTCATATATGTATGTCCACCAAATACATATGTTTATGTATGTATACAACATGCGTGTCTGGTGCTGACAAAGGTCAGAAGAGAGCATATTGTCTGCCCGGAACTAGATTGAAAGGGCAACATGTGCTTGTAACAACTGAGTTTCCCTGATTTTCACTAGTTTTGATGGAGAGCAGCTCCATGGTGTCCCTCATGATCTCATGTTGATATGTAGTCCAGATGTTTTCATTTATGTGTTTGCTTGTGTGCATGTGTGTGTACTGAATGCATATGTGGTGCCTGAGGAAGAAAGTCATGGGATCCCCTGGAACTGGAGTTACATATGGCTGTTAGCTGCTGTGTGTGTGTGTGTGTGCTGGAAATGGAACCTAGGTCCTCTGCAAGACAGCAGGTGCTCTTAAGCACTGAGCCATCTCAGCAGCCCTGTCACATACTTCCTTTTGTTTTGAGACAGGGTTTCTCTGTGTATCCCTGCCTGTCCTGGAACCTGCTTTGTAGACCAGGCTGGACTCAAATATCCATGTGCCTCTGCCTCCTGAGTATTGGAATTCAGAGCGTGCATATACATATGTTTTCAAAGTATGACTCTTCAAATTGTGTGCTTTTCTTGGTTTTCTGTGTGTGCATGTAAGTATATACCCCGGCACGGTTCTGTAGTATTGTTTTAAATTTTTATGTGCATGTCTATGGGGTTTGTTTGTTTTTGTCTGTATTTTGGGGGACAGGATCTTACTTTATACCCTGACTAGCGTGGAACTCTATGTAGACTAGGCTGGCTCTGAACTGACAGAGATATGCCAGCCTACGCCTCTTGAATGCTGGGATTGAGGTGAGTGCCACCACACCTGGCTTTGTTTTGACATGTCTTAATATTTCTGAGAACAAGTATCAAAGTCCATTTCCTTCTCTGTCCTTTAGTGTTTATGACAGACCTGTGTGCCTGGCTGGCCTCAGGCTATCGATTCTCATAGCTCAGTCTCCTAAGCATGGGGATTGTATGTACACCAGCACGTGTTGATCCCACTGGTTGAGAAGAAGACCATTACCACCATTTTTGAGCCAAATTTGAAGTAAGCTTTGTTTTCTCTGCCACTTAAAGAATTAAAAGGAAAACAAAAACAAACAAAAAACCTCCAGTCCTATAGGTAGCAGCAAGAGAAGTCTCAAACAGGCAGACATGAGCAGACAACACCAGCCAGTCAAGAAAGGCCTCTACCAGGGATGAGGAAACAAATGTACCGAGCAGACCGAGAGAGGGGGGACTCTGAAGCCCAGCCTCTCCTGGAGGGCTATTTTTCTCTTTCCTTTTTCAAGTCTTTAAGGGTCTTGTGTTTTTGTTTGTTTGTTTTAAAGATTTATTTATTTATTATGTACACAGTATTCTTCCTGCATGTATGCTTGCAGGCCAGAAGAGCACACCAGATCTCATTACAGGCGGTTGTGAGCCACCATGTGGTTGCTGGGAATTGAACTCAGGACCTCTGGAAGAGCAGTCAGTGCTCTTAACCTCTAAGCCATCTCTCCAGCCCTTGTTTGTTTTTGTTTTTTTTGTTTTTGTTTTTGTTTTTTTCGAGACAGGGTTTCTCTGTGTAGCTTTGCGCCTTCCCTGGGACTCACTTGGTAGCCCAGGCTGGCCTTGAACTCACAGAGATCCACCTGGCTCTGCCTCCCGAGTGCTGGGATTAAAGGCATGCGCCACCAACGCCCAGCGAAGGGTCTTGTGTTAATCCCACAAGGCAAGAATAAGACTACTACCACAATTTTTGAGCCAAATTTGGCCAGGTCTCTACCCAGGATTCCCAGAGTATGGCACCAAATCACATTAGTCGGAGGCTTAGAAAGGCAAAACACACAAGGCCACATACTCCCTGTCTTCAACTAGTCAGGGGCAAGCATACATCCTGATGTGCTTTTTGGTTTTTTGTTTGTTTGTTTGTTTCTTCAAGACAGGGTTTCTCTCTGCGTAGCCCTGGCTGTCCTGGAACTCTAGACCAGGCTGGCCTCGAACTCACTGAGATCCACCTGCCTCTGCCTCTCACATGCTCGGATTAAAGGCATGTGCCACCACTGCCCGCCCTGATATACTTCTACTTCCTGCTGACGTACTTTCCACCCAGGTGTGATCAAGCACATCCTGTGCAGTTGGGGCAACCAACCTAGCTTCCAGGAGTGGAAACCTGTGGCTTGTTATCTTACGTAAACAACAGCCCCCAGCACTCCAGGAAGTTATTGGTCTTTGGGCAAGTGAGACTTATAGGTTACAGGCATTTTTATTTTATAGATTTCTTAAGCACAGTAATTTAAACTTAAAGCCTAACTTTTGTCCTCATACACACTTAGCTGTTTTCAGTTCTCAACCCTGCCTTACCTTGATCTGTCAGGGCAGCAGAAATGCCTAAATCTTGACAGATTGATGACTTTGTGCTGCGGTACATACCTTTAGTCCCAGCATTGTAAAGGCAGAAGTGGGCAGATCTCTCTGAGTTTGAGGCCTGGTGTACATAGTAAGTTCCAGGACAGTCAGGGCTATGTAGAGAGACCCTGTCTCAAAACAAATAAACAAACAAACACATAAATATAAAAGACTTGAATCAAATGCCAAATGTTTTCAAGCCAATGCTAAGATCTCAATAATCTTTTATCAATTGTGTTTTAGTTGCCCATTTGTGTATGAATATTGACCCAGTACTGACTGTGTCAACAAGTACTTGCTAGAAAATTGAGAGTGAATAAACACAAGTTGGCCCTGAGGAGTCAGCTCTGAGGGGTACACTCCCAAGGATGGAACTCTGCTGAGGGTCTTTCCATAGGGACAGGGGATCATTTCTCTGTGTAAGACTGAGGAGGTGAGGCACAAACAGGTGGTTTTCCTTTTCTCCTCAAGGAATGGCCATGAAGGCCTGCTGAGCCAAATCCATCCCACCAACAGCCATGTCTCAACCACAGCCCAGAACCTTACACTTTAGAAACTTGGAATGCTGTAGCTACCAGTCAGAACAACTGGCCATTCATCTCCACCCCTGTGGAGGAAGTACCACCTAACAGGCCCTTCTCACCCTTCTGTTCCTTCATAGCCCTTTAGAAACAAAAGTGTCAGGGGTTGGAAAGATGGCTCAGTTAAGAGCATTGACTGCTCTTCCAGAGAACCCTGGTTCAATTCCCAGCACCCACATGGCCGTTCACAACTGTCTGTAACTCCAGTTCCTGGGGACCTACATTCACGGCAAAACACTAACATACATGAAACAAAAATAAATTTCTTAAAAAAGAGCAAAAGTGTCAAAATTCTCTTTCAATACAAGGTCAGGCTTTGTGTTGGTCCTGATTAAGTCCTGATTCCACTGACCACCCTTTAGTGGTGGTTAAATCCTCAATTTAAACCATTACTTGAGTAATTGCAATTTCCTCTTCTAGGTTCTTAGACTTACTAAACAAACAAACAATTGAAGCCGGGCATGGTGGTACACAGCTCTGCGTTCTTAGATTTTTTTTTTCTCTTAATGATTTGTTTATTTTATTTTTATTTATTTTTATTTTATGTGTGTATTGGTGTTTTGCCTGCATATATGTCTGTGTGAGGGTGTCAGATCGCCTAGAGGTGGAGTTACAGGCACTTATAAGCTGCTATGTGAGTGCTGGGAATTGAATCCAGGTCCTCTGGAAGAGCAGCCAGTTTTTGTAACCTCTGAGCCATCTCTCCAGCCCCCTCTTAGGATAGATAGATAGATAGATAGATAGATAGATAGATAGATAGATACTGCCAGTTGTGGTGGCACATGCCTTTAATCTCAGCATTTGGGAGACAGAGGCAGGCAGGTCTCTGATTTCAAGGCCAGTCTGTTCTACAGCAAGTTCCAGGACAGCCAAGGCTACAAAGTAAGACCCAGTCTCAAATAAATAAATAACCGGGGATGGGGCTGCTACTGGAGAGATAGTCCAATGGTCAGGAATGCTTTCTTCTCTCCCAGAGGACAAAGTGCATCTCCCAGCACCTAGTCCCGGTAGCTCACAGCCGCCAGTAACTTCAGCTCCTGGGGATCCAATTTCCATTGCCTCTAGAGGCAAACAGGCATGTCCATTCCTGCTCATAAACAGTCATGGAAATTAAAATAAAATCTATGAAGGAAAAAAAAACCCAAACAGAGGGGCTTGTGAGATGGTTCTGGAGGTAAAGATGCTGGCCACCAAGCCTGACAAACTGCACACTAGGAGATTCACCTGACCCCTATTTCCAACTGTGACCATACATAAACAAAATGAAAAAAAAAATGTAAAGAGAGAATTGCAAAGAAATTTCTATTTTTTTTTTTTTTTTTTTTTTTTTTTGGTTTTTCGAGACAGGGTTTCTCTGTGTAGCTTTGCGCCTTTCCTGGAACTCACTTGGTAGCCCAGGCTGGCCTCGAACTCAGAGAGATCCTCCTGGCTCTGCCTCCCGAGTGCTGGGATTAAAGGCGTGCGCCACCACCGCCCGGCGCGAAATTTCTTTTTAATATAAAATGGACTAGAAAGAAAGCTCAAAGCTAACTTCCCAGTGTTTGTAAGAAGAAAACAAAACAAACAAAAAACTCGAGCAGACAAGACAAACTATAATTCTCAGCAGCTGCCAGGAGAAAACTTATGGGAAGCCACATTTGAGTCTGAGTGGGGTTGACATGTTCCACTAGTGGAGACTGTGAAGCAAGGACATGTACACAGTAGCTTCATGCTGGAAGAGATGTGGTTTGGAGAACCAATGAGAAAAAAAAATGAGAAAAGACAGTGTCAGGAAAAGTACAACCAGTTTTTGGGCAGTAGTGGAAAGACGGGATACTTTTCAAAGAAGCTCTTCAGGCTGCCTGAGGGAAGCTGGGAAGTGTCTGCATGGAGGGAGTCTATGGAGGACAGGTTATTAAACTCAATGGGACTCAGTTTGAGGGTGGAGAATTCCCGGTGAAAGAGGGTAAGAACTCCTCTAGGGCAGGTGATTGACAAGCCCAGCTGGATCAACACTGAAAGGGATTTATTATTTTATGTGCATGGATCTTTGGTGCCTGTCTAAAAGTGGACCACATGTACGCCTGTGTGAAGCAGAAGAGGGCGTCAGATGCCCTGGAAATAGATGTTCCCCAGGGAAACCTGAACCTGGGTCCTCTGCAAGAGTAGCTGTTAGACCTGAGCAAAACCAAACCCAATTTAATTAGACTGGCTAGCTGGCTGCCTCTCTCAAAGTCCGGGTTTCAGAGAACAGCCTCTCACGGGCTTTTGAGGTCCCTTTCATGGGGAAGGGTTAGGGTTGATAGAAAACAGCTGCTGAGATAATTAGCTGTTAGCACCTGCTGGGAAGAGTGGGGGACTCAGGGCTCAAGGCTGCCTGTCGTAGATAAGTGCAAGAATCCATCATGTGGAAGAGGAGTCATCAAGATATCTGCGAAGACACATTTTCCTAAGGCAAAAGGGCAATCACAGGTTCTGGAGTTTAACAAGGCAAAGGGGGTGGCCGTAGGTCACGGGGTCACAGTTCAGAGTAGATTGAGAAACATGGTTTGTAGGATATATTAGGCTTAGGAAACAGAAACTTTTTCTTGCAAGATATGGAGACTTAGTAACAATGTATAACAATGTGGCTCCTTAACAACAGTGTGGCTCCTGTTTGGGTTTCACACAGCAAGGGCCTTGAACCTCTGAGCGGTTTATCTCTAGCATCTGAATTAACTCTTTTAAAAGTAGGGCTGTGGTGGCCCACGCCTTTAATCCCAGCACTCGGGAGGCAGAGTCAGGCGGATCTCTGTGAGTTCAAGGCCAGTCTGGTTCTACAGAGCGAGCTCTAGGAGAGGGACCAAAACTACACAGAGAGACCATTTCTCGAAAAACCAAAAATAAATAAATAAATAGCTGGGAAGGCAGAGGCAGGAGGATCTCTGTGAGTTCCAGGACAACCTGGGCTGCACAGAGAAACTCTTGTCTCGAAAAAACAAAACAAAATCAATTCTCCATCTAAACCTAGAATTTAGATTGTAGTCCCCAAGTGCCTTAACAGGCCTCGGTGCAGAGGAGAAATCCCCAGTCCTAGAGTGGCAAAGATGAAGCTCTCCCTTCTAGGCTACCAGGATGAGTCCCTATATGGGATCATGGCACTGTGTTCCAGTTTATGATGTACACCTTGGGACAACCAAGCAATCAGGTCAGGGATCAGTCAGAATTCACTGGATACAGGCATCCTGACATGCTCCTGCATTGGGACTCTTTTGGAGAGCAAGGCAGAAGAACTTCGCTTGAGCAGGTCACTTGGAGTGGCTCAGACTTTGTCCTCTCCTGCCTTCCTGTCCTGGTCAATACAGGGTAAACCAGTCTGTGCAGATCTGACCAACCCATCCAGGAACTTTGAAAGGGATCACCTGCAGGCAACACAAGTAAGTCTGATCTGAAACTATTTTTAGTTATGGAGACACCCGTTTTCACTGGCTGAACAAATTTAATTTTTAATTTTTCATACAATATATTGGTCATATTCTTTCCCCTCCACAAACTCCTCCCAGATCCCACTCCCACCCAACTTCATATACTTTCTTAATAAAAAAAAAAAGGAGAGGGGTGTATACACACACACACACCACCACCAACAACAACAACAAAAAACCCACGGAGTCCCTTTTGTATTGGCCAACTGTTCCAGAGCTTGAGGCCTGCCATGGAGTGTGGTATATCCAGGGCTGTTGTGTAGTGAAACTTTTTTTTTTAAGCTCAGCCAATCAAAATGGACATTTCCATTGTTGCGAAATGTGTTGGGCGGGCCTTTTAGCGTTGCCCGCAAAAGATTCTTTTCAAAGTTACTAGTTGGGTTACTCTGTTGCACAGAAAACCGGTAGTCCAGGGCAGGAAGTTGCCAAAGGAGAAGAGCCTTATTGTCTGGTACCAAGGTGTGTCTGACGTCTGCTGAGGCACCCTTGTGTTGATCCGCTGAGTGCCTGGTTAAAAGACGCCTGAGTCCCTGTCCCCTGCTGGCCAGCAGAGTCTGATGGCGGCCGCTGAGCAAGGACCACAGACCCAGGTAAGTGCCACGTGGTCCTGGACCTACCTGAATCCAAGAGCTCGGGGAGAGAGCCCTGGAGTCATGAGCCTGCGGGGGCAGGGCAGGGCAAGGGATCCTAGACTGTGTGGTATGCTGGCTCTAAGGTGGACTACTTGAGTCTCCTTTCAGACACCTGTGTACTAGGAAGTCCATCTGACTCTAATGAACATCGAGATGGAGTGTACCTCCCAAGGCTTGCAGGCAGGCTTGGGCTCAGCGCCACCTAGCAGCTGAGTTAGATTTGTGAAGGTGCTGGTGTCTACAGATTTGCAACCCGGGAGACGCTCGATCTATTTCTCAAAGCTTCAACCCTCCTGGAGGAATCGGAATGTTGTGGGTGGAGACAAAGCAGAGACCTGCGACGTCTGTAATCTTGTGCGCAAAAGTAGGGGTGGGTGTGGACCATAGACAAAGGTGGAGAGGAGAGATCGGATCTCTAGACGGATTTTAAAATGTGAGCTATCTATCTGAGCAGTGGTGACGCACGCCATTAATCCCAGCACTTGGGAGACAGGCAGCCGGGTCTCTGAGTTCGAGGCCAGCCTGGTCTACAAAAGTGAGTTCCAGGACTGTTACACAGAAACCTTGTCTCGAAAAACAAAAACAAAACAAAACAAACAAACAAACCCAAAAACACAACAACAAAAAAAATCTGAGCTATCAGGGCACCCTGCTGGGGCAAATGCAGCTGCGAAATTGATATAAAAGTGTGAAGTGTTTTTTGTTTTGTTTGTTTGTTTGTTTGGTTTGGTTTGGTTTTTCGAGACAGGGTTTCTCTGTGTAGCTTTGCTCCTTTCCTGGATCTCGCTCTGTAGACCAGGCTGGCCTCGAACTCACAAAGATCCGCCTGGCTCTGCCTCCCGAGTGCTGGGATTAAAGGCGTGCGCCGCAGCCACCACCTGGCTTGTTTGTTTGTTTTTGATTGGGAGTTTGTGCTGCAGCAATTTCACATATTGAGATCACTTCATCCTTGGGAATATTGAGAGTCTCAGAATGATAATGCCATATGGGAAGCTTGCTCATTCGCTTCTGGAGTTCTGAGGGAAGTGTGTGAGGTGGGGATAAAGAAGGGCGGTCCACCGACCCCAGGGCCAACCCAGAGCCTGGGCTGATGTCTGGGAAGGAGAATATTAAGCGTCTTGTATCAGCCAGGTATGGTGATGCACATAAGCCCAGACCTCAGGAGGCAGAGGCAGGAGGCTCTCTGTGAGTTTGAGGCCAGCCAGGGCTATGGAGAGAGACCTTGTCTCCAAAACACAAAAAATCAAAAAGTCTTACATCAGGTGGGAGCTGAGGTGAAGGGGGATCTAGAGTTAGGAAAGCCTCCACTATGTAGATTTTGGGTGCAGGCTTGAAGTTTATCATAGAGTGTAGGATTCTGGACTGTGGAACTTAGCAGATCAAAAGGTATCCATTTCAACGGGATCTGGTCAAGATCCATAATCAAACAGTATCAATTAAAACAGCATGACTGGATTGGGGAGCACAAAACTTTTAATCTCATCACTCAGACCCCAGAGGCAGGCTGATCTCTGTGAGTTCAAGGATAGCCATACATGCATAACGAGACTCTATTGATGGATATATATCTATAGATATACACGCATATGTATACGTTATCATGGATATAACATTATTGTAAGCACCTAACATTGCTTAAAAGCATATTCAGTGTTTGATTAGGTGCTGATTATTGCATTTATTTTGTTTCATTTCAGACAAGGTCACACTCTGTAGCCCTGGCTGATCTAGAGCTCATTATGTGGACCAATTATAGCTAGCCTCTAATTCACAGCATTCCACCTGTTTCAGTTTCTGGAGTGCTGTGATTAAAGGCTGTGCCACCTTGCCTGGTGTAGTAGTATTCTTCATTAAATATACATAAATAAAGCCAACCATTCTGAACTCATTATGTAGACCAGGCTGGCCTCAAATTCCTACAGATTCACCTGCTTCTGCCTCCCGAGTGCTTAAATTAAAGGCTTGTGCCATGACATCTGGCTTTCTGCTAAAATCCTTCCAAAAAGTAATTATGTGTGTAGGAAACACCTTTGCTGAGTACTGTGCTGAGTGACACATGGGACTGAGTGTGACATAATAATATTCATGTAATGTTCATAAACACATGGGTATCAATTTTTTTTGATACTTGATCTTACTGTGTGGCCCCAGCTGTCCTTGAACTCACGAATCATTGTAGATAGCAGGCTGTCTGTCCTCAGACTCAAAGATAAGCCTGCCTACTCCTTCCCAGTGCTGGAATTAAAGATGTGTACCTCTTCACCAGGCAACATGGGTACCATTCTTCTCCTTATGTGCCAAAAGACAAGACTGAGGACATTGTTTCCTTACCCAAGAGCATGCAGAAAGAGATCGCATTGAGGACTGGGCTTCAGGTGCCAGTTGGGTGTACCTTACTGAGGCACTTAAGATCTGAGGGCTTAAATGAACCTTGGGGATACCAACACCATTGCTTGTTGCTCACAGCTTTGTTATTTCCCAGTTTCCTCTTGGTTCAGTGACACCTAGCAATGAGGAAGTGGTAAGTAGACAGTTGTGGTGATATATTGCTTGTAACCTAAGAAATAAAACCTGGCCTGAAGATCAGAGGACAGAGTTAGCCATAGAGGTCAGGCAGTGGTGGCATAGGCCTTTAATCCTAGCACTCAGGAGGCAGAGGCAGAGATCTGTCTGGGTCTCTGTGAGTTGAAGGCCACACTGGGCTACACAAGATTAATCCAGTCTAAAAGAGAAACAGCCAGGCAGTGGTGGCCCACACCTTTAACTCCAGCACTTGGGATCACACACTTCTAATCCCAGCACTAGGAAAGTTGAGACAGGAAGTGATATGGCTGGGCAGAGAAAGGAATATAAGGTGGGAGGAGACAGGAACTCAGGTCTTTTCAGGCTCTTGCAGGCTGAGGGGTTGGGGAGTTAAGAGGTGGCTCGCTCTGCTTCTCTGATCTTTCAACTTTCACCCTGATATCTGGCTCTGAGTTTTTATTATAAGACCATTTAGGATTCGTGCAACGGACAGTGCCCCATGATGTACCGTTTTGTCCCCTCTTTAGTGATCTCTGAGATTGACATGGCTTGGGACTCTGCTTGCTGCTCTGCTATTCTTCATATACGTGCCAGGGAAGATGATTACTGAATATTATAAGGTCCCAGAGTCCGGAACAGGGACTATATGTAGAGGTTCTGTCCTAGAGTTTCTGTTGCTTTGACAAGAAACACCATGACCAAAAAGCAAGTTGGGGAGGGAAGGATTTATGTCTTACATTTCCACAGCACTGTTCATCATCACAGGAAGTCAGGACAGGATTCAAACAGGGCAGGAGCCTGGGAGCAGGAGCTGATGCAGAGGTCATGGAGGAGTGCTGTGTACTGGCTTACTTTCCATGACTTGCTCAGCCTGCTTTCTTACAGAACCCAGGAGCAGCAGCCCAGGGGTGGAACCACCTACAACGGGCTGGGTTCTCTCCCACCTATCACTCATTAAGAAAATGCCTTACAGCTGAATCGTATGGTGGCATGTTCTCAGTTAAGGTTCCCTCCTTTCAGATAACTCTAGTTTCTGTGTCAAGTTAACATAAGATTAGCCTGCAGAGTTCCCACTTTTGGCAGAACTCTTAAAATCAGAGGCATTAAAATTCTAGTTATGACTCTGGGCATGGATGCTTTTAATCTCAACATTCAGGAGGCAGAGGAAAGCAGATCTCTTTGACTTTGAGGCCAACCTGGTTTATAGAGTGAGTTCCAGGACAGCCAGGGCTACAGAGAAACCCTTTCTCAAAAAACCAAAAAAAGAAAAAAAAAAAAAAGGAAAAGAAAAAAAATTCCAGTGACTACCATTATAGAAAGCCTGGACCTGAAAAAGAAAAAAGGAAAAAAGATATAAAGAATGCCTGGAACTGAGATGGATTGAGAATGCTCAGAAATCCACAGATGTGCATGGTCTTTGTTGGATTTAGTGAAAAGACAGGAGGTGTACAGGGCTCACAAACTTGAATGCTGAATAGAAATGCAGGTAGAGTGAATAGTAAAGTGTGTGCTGAGAGTGTGCATAGATGGCCTCCAAGCCCATGTGCCTTGGCATAGTACAATGGTACAAATCTGGTCATATGTGATAAGGTCATCTGTCGGAGCCCATGTGAAACAAGGGCCTTTTGGTGTTATACTGTAAGAGTAGATGGATTTCTTCTGTCCATCTACCTGTTAGCTTAGACTGTTGACCACAGTGGCCAAAGGAACCTTGAGAGGTTGGATTTCTGTGGCTTCAGAGCTTGGTGCCCTCAGAAGTACAAAGCTAAGTGTGAATGACCGTCTTGGAGATGGCTAGAGTGCCACAGAAGAAGGCATCATATGAACTCAGATATCCTCATTGTGGCAGGGCTGTGTGGCATTTAAGGACGTGGCTATCTACTTCTCAGAGGAAGAATGGACACTTCTGGATGACTCTCAGAGGTTCCTGTACCACAGAGTAATGATGGAGATCTTCGTTATGGTGACCTCAATGGGTAAGGGCATCCCATCTTGTCAGAACATGTCTTTGATGGGCTTGACTTCTTTTCTGCAGAGGGATGTAATTTCCCAAAGCTACACCATGTTCAGTGAATCTTTCCCCACCGTCCTGGAGTACAGGATACAGGTGATAATCCTGGGTTCCAAGCCACATTTCCATCTTCTCTTGCTCTTGAGTACAGAAGGGTCCATAGGAAGCAATGTGGGATCAGGAGCCATATAATGAGCATAATAGAGGTCAACTTGATGGCTTTCATGGCCTGGTGATACTGTATATGGCATTCCTACGACCCAGGTACTGCTTTCTTCCTTGAAGTGACATACACTGGGTGTGCCTGTGTCAGTGATTGTTACACTACTGTGATCATTGTTTGATGGGTTTTTCTTGCAAGCCACTTCTCCAAGGATCATTCTTACTAATTTCCTTGCCTATGGATTGTCATGGTTTGCATCACTCTCGGTTCTATCTAGTATGGAATGTTCATTTGTCCTGTTTGACTTTAGGATTTGTACCTTCTGAGATCCATGACATCACTCACCCGGAGTCTTCAGGAGATCCCTTCACCCATGCACTGAGATTCCTGACTCTAGGTATATGGACAGGTACTGGGAGGGTGGATGTTGCTTATGTATGCACTCAGGATGAGTTCATATGAAGTATCTTTCTACTGGTTCTGATGTTTTAGCACCAAGACAAAGGATAATGGCAGATTCTATCTCAGTTTTTCCTGTTATTCTAAACCAAAGCTGTTCCTCATGGATCAGTCTTTGCAACACTGTGAAGCACAGGATTTCCTTGATTGTGTTGTTAGTGCACGGTATACCCTGAGCAGTCCTTGAATGTAGATTCTTTGGTTATCCTGTATTACTGGCCTAGACAGACTTCTGCACTGCGTCCTGCATCTCCAGCAGCTGAGGCTTACAGAAAGCCATTTGCCAACGAGTGTGTTATGGTTGCACCTCTTCTCCTGTACTTTGCTCCATGCTTGTGTGCTTGCTGCCCCTAAGGCCCCTAGAAAACTATCATCCTGACAATTTCAGCATGGTAATGGACCCTTACTACCCTGCACTATCCCCGTTGTTTTGTGAAGAATGTCACATCATTAACAATATGTGTTGTCTGTCACTCTGTGGTCTCTATCCATTCATCAGTATTTCTCTATGTTCAGGATATTGGAACAGAGAGGGCAATATATCACCCGTTGAGCAGAGTACTTTTGCAGAACAAGGGATTAACACAGCCATGCTTAAACAGCAGAAGCTGACATGTGGTGATGAACCCCTACAAAGAGAACAGATCAGGATCCTAGCCATGAAGACCAACAGAAGTGACCCGTCAGAGAAAATTTCACAAAGCACAAATGATGTGATGGACTTCCAGGACTCCCCAAATCTTCTTGAGTCTCAGATGACCCCCAGTGCCAGGCAGCCACACAGAAGCTCTGAGAATGCAGAGTCCATTCACACCAAGAAAAGAAACTACAAATGCAGTGAGTGTGGCAAAGCCTTTAGTTACAAGTTCCGGCTTATTCGACACCAGAAAATACACACTGGAGAGAGGCCTTTTAAATGCAGTGAGTGTGGCAAAGCCTTTAGTTACAAGTTCCAGCTTATTCGACACCAGAAAACACACACTGGAGAGAGGCCTTTTAAATGCAGTCAGTGTGGGAAATCCTTCCGCCAAAATGCCCATCTTGTTGTACACTTGAGCACTCACACTGGAGAAAAGCATTTTCAATGCACTAAGTGCGGAAGAGCTTTCAGTTATAAAAGCTCTCTCATTCATCATCTGAATGCTCACAATGGAAAAATGCCTTATAAGTGTAGTCACTGTGGGAAATTATATAGGAACAAATCCAGCTTAGTATGTCATTATCGAGTTCATACTGGAGAAAAGCCCTTTGTGTGCAGCAAGTGTGGGGAGTCATATAGGAACAGAACCAGCCTTGTAAGTCATTATCGACGTCATACTGGTGAAAAGCCCTACAAGTGCGATACATGTGGAAAGTCATTCAAGGAAAAATCCAACCTTTTTTACCATGGCCGAGTGCACAACGGCGAAAGGCCTTTCCAGTGCAGTGAATGTGGAAAGTGTTTCATCCAGAATTGTCACCTTGTGAAACACCGGAGAGTTCACAACACGTCTTTCGTGTGCAATGAGTGTGGGAGTGCCTTTACTTCGGGTTACAGCCTCCTTAGACATAAGAGAGTTCACACGGCAACGAAGCAATATGAGTGCAAGGAGTGTGACAAAGTGTACTGCTATAGTTCTGGCCTCTATAAACATCGGAAGGTTCACAGGAGATGAGCGGGAGCCATGAATGCCGATGTCCTTTAGTCTTCTATTTTAAACACCTGAAAATTCACTGGAAAAAACTTAAAAGGCTTCAAATATGGAGAGCCTTCTCCCAGACCAGCATTTGGTGACTCCATGTCAGAGGAGTCTCTTGCTGGTCATTACCTGAGAGACCCGCGACTCGACAGTGCGCAGCTAGCGAGAGACTTTGGATCCCTGAGCCCTAAATAGGATGTCTTCTTCAAACCCCTCCCCTGTGGATCTCTGTGGAAGAGGAGGCAAAAAAACTGTATGAGCCAGAGGGAGTGGATGGCTCCTAGGAAAGAGAAAGTCTGCTCACAACAGGACTGATATAAAACCCACAGAGGCTGGGCCAGCATGCACAAGACAGGTTCAAACCAGACGAAATCTTAGATCTGACAAGGGGAGTGCCCACAAAATCCCATTTCTAAGCGAGAAGCAAGTGATACCTGCTGAGAAAAAGAAAATCAAGTTTCTATGCCCAGGAGTAGACGGCCAACAGAAAACGGACCAGGCTGGCCTCGAACTCATGGAGATCTGCCTGACTCTGCCTCCCGAGTGCTGGGATAAAAGGCATGCGCCACCACCGCCCAACTAATTTTTTTTTTTCAGAGAAAGAACATGAAGTTGGGCAGGTAGGAAGGTGGGAAGAGCCTGGGAGGAGTTGGGGAAAGGGAAAGAACATGATCAAACTACATTGCATGAAAAACTTTTTAAATAAAAAGTGACACATTGTATCTATGTATGTAGGAAATTTTAAAAAGATTTACTTATTTACTTCATGTATGTGAGCTTTTCCCTGCATGTGTGTATGGACATCTTACACATGCCTGATATTGGAAGAAGTTGACAATGTTGTTGGATGCCCTGCAAGGGGACGTACATACACTTGAGAGCCACCATGCGCATTCTTGGAATGAAACCCAGGTCCTCTGCTAGAAACCAACTAATCTTAACCACTGAGCCATCTCTCCAGCCCCATCATACCTGTTTTATTGAAGGCTATATGTCATCAAATTTTGTGCTTGTTTATTTACTTTTGGTCATTTCTTTGTGTGTGTGTGTGTGTGTATGTGTGTGTGTGTGTGTGTGTGTGTGTGTGTGTGTGTGTGTATATGTATGTGGTTTTTTTTTTTTTTTTCCTCCAAGACAGGGTTTCTCTGTGTAGCTTTGCGCCTTTCCTGGAACTCACTCTGTAGCCCAGGCTGGTCTGGAACTCACAGAGATCCACCTGGCTCTTAAAAGTAGTTTCATATTATTGTTTTGAAATTTATTTCTTTGCTTATGTTATTATTATTATTTTACATTTTGACTGATGTGTCTGTGAAATTTTGTAAATATTCTTTTCTTTCAATTTATTTATTTTATTGGTGCTTTGTCTATATGTGTGTCTGTGTGAGAGTGCTGGATCCTGGAGTTACAGACAGTTGTGAGCTGCTATGTGGGTGCTCTGAATTGAACCCAGGTCCTCCTGAAGAGAAGTCAGTCCTCTTAACCGCTAATCCATCTCTCCAGCCCCGCTTATGTTATTTTGATACAGGTTCTCAGTTTGCTGGCCTGGAGTCTTCTGTAGACGAGATTCGTCTCAAAACTCACAGAGAACCTCCCTGTTCCCTGTGTCTAAAACTCCAAAGTTCATACCTCGGTCCCCTGAGGACTGGGTTGTGATGTACACCAACACGTCTGGTTGTTTTCAGTTCTCAATACTGTCTTGTCTTGATCTGTCAAGGCTTGTGCATTTCTCCTGCCTCTGTAATTCATGGCTATTTCTCTAACCAGCAAAGTCTAGCCATAGTTATAGCTAATATGGCAATGCTCCTGGTGTTAGAACAGGAAGATGTGAAACAGAAAGTTCAGATATCAAGCCAGGTGTTGTGTCGCATGCCTTTAATCCCAGCACTCGGGAGGCAAGCAGATAGATCTCTGTGAGTTTGAAGTTGGCCTGGTCTACAGAGTTAGTTCCAGGACAGCTAGAGCTGTTACAAAGAGAAACTCTGTCTTGCAAAACAAAACAAAAACAAACAAACAAAAAAAGTAAGTTTTGGTATCTGCATGGGCTTCTGCTCATTCATGCTTCCCAGATCATAAATGGCAGGATCTCCTACAGAGGCCTTTGATGTGACTCCCAACAATGGAAGACCTGTATTTTTGTCTTGTACATACCAGGATTGACCCAAAGTGAGTGTTTTCTGGGGAAGCAGCTAAATCATGTTATAGTAAATGAAAATGAGCCCCTTGTAGATGTAGCCTAGCAACAAGCAGGCCTTGTGATATATACAGAAGAGAGAAAGTAGAATGAGAATAAACAAACAAAAAAAGATCATTACTACCAAGGGTGGTGGTGGTGCACGCCTTTGATCCCACCACGTGGGAGGCAATGGCAGGTGGATCTCCGAGTTCTAGGCCAGCCTGGTCTACACAGTGAGTTCCAGAACAGCCAAGGCTACACAGAGAAACCCCATCTCGAAAAACCAAAAAACAAAAACAAAAACAAAAACTGCAGAAAAGAAACATTACTTCAAACTGCAAATTAGTTAATTTTAAAAAAGGGTCAGTACATCTTTGACCCTTTTATGAGACAATAAAAGAACATTCAGTTTGAGGGGCATTGTGTATCGTAAAACTGAAGAGTAGATGAGAACTTTCTAACACGAGCAGAGAAATTCAGAGCTGAAGAGGAACTTATTTGACTTCATCATCTACCTTCTTTAATGTTGTTTCAAAGGATATGTGCAAAACCTGACCTGCTGATCTTCATTGGAGTAATAATTCAAGTACACGGTATTAAAAAGTCTTTCTGAACTAGAAGGTGGGTATGTCAGTGGTATAACAGATGTGTACATATACAGACACTAAGATAAAAACTTTATACACACACACACACACATAATGATGTCAAAACTACGGGAATGGTTGGGGCTGGGGCTCAGTTGCTGGAGCTCTTGCCTTGCGTGCATCTAGCCATAGGCTTGATCCACAACACACCATACAAGGTGACACTTGATCTTCTGATACCATGTATGATGTAGTTCATTCAATAAAATGGTCTTAAACACCTAATCCTCCTTACTCCATTCCAAGGTGCTGGGATTACAGACCTGCATCACAGTGCCCCCCTCTGAAAAGAAGACAGTGTAATCCATCACAGTACAGGAAGGAACATGTTGCAGAAACAGAAAGGCGTCTCAGGGGTGAAGAACATTTATTAGTTTCCTAGGGACCAGAGTTTGGTTCCCAGCACCCACATGGTGGTTCAAACCCAGCTGTAACTTCAGCCTCAGGGTATCTCATGCCCTCTTCTTGACTCCACAGAAGTACACGCACACATACAGGCAAAACACTCATACATATAAAAATAATAATTTCAAAAAAAGATTTTATAAGATGGTAGAAGGGGTAAAAAGTAAACAATGCAGAAGAAAGAGATGAGCAGACAATTCAACCAAGTGTATGAGCAACAGAGAAAATTACCAGAATTACCAAAAATCTCCCAATAACTATCCTAGTTACTAATAGTTTGAATTCTCTAGTAATAATAATAAGAATAGCTGATTGGATTTAAAACAACATCAGTTAAGTTGTTTGTATAATTAATCTCACTGGCAAAGAGATTCAAAATAAAAGGATGTAAGTCAATATACCAAGGAAGTGGAAAATTAAACCAGTCATGATTAGGTATATTTCTATCTGATAAATTAGACTTTGACCCCAAATTAAAATAGATAAGGCAGGTCACAATATATGTTCCCATATATTAATATGTAGGGAAATAATCTGTTAAGAACTTAGTAGTATAAAAATATATGCACCAAATATTAAGGTACATAATTTTATTAAATAATTCTAGTAATGAAAAGACAAATAAGTCCAGATACATTAATAGTGAGTGATTTCAATACCTCACTGTTATCAAAAGATCTGCATTTCAGACTGAAAAAAAATCAGAAAGAAAATGCAGAGTTAAATTGTACCAGAAGTCAAAAGGACTTAACAGAAATCTCCAGAACATTGCATGCAACACTATGGAATACACATTCTCAACAATCCATGGAACATTCTCTAAAACCACACTGTAGGCCTTAAAGAATGTCTTCACAGCCGGGCAGTGATGGTGCATAACTTTGATCCCAGCATTCGGGAGGCAGAGCAAAGTGGATCTCTGTGAGTTCAAGGCCAGCCTGGTCTACAGAGTGAGATCCAGGACAGGCACCAAAGCTACCCACAGAGAAACACTGTCTTTAAAAAAAAAAAAAAAAGAATGTCTTCACAAGTACAAAAGAATCAAGAATAAATAAATCCTTTAAAAAGCAAAGATGGGCTGGAGTAATGGCTCCGTGGTTAAGAGCACTGTGGATTGCTCTTCTGGAGGACCAGGGTTCAGTTCCCAGCACCCACATGGCAGATCACAACTATCTGTGACTCTAAGATCTGACACCCTCACAAAGACATACATGTAGGCACAACACTAATGCAAATAAAATAAAATAAAGCAAAGACAGGAAGAGGACTATGTGGGGAAAAGAAGGTCACCAGGTGCCATGTCACAAGTTCCAGAACATTGCATTTACTCTTATGATCTCTGTGGTCCTATTCCATACCATTGAAATGTCAACATTGCTTATTTCTTTCAGCAAAATTATGACCTTCTAGCTCTTATGTAACGGAGTTCTGAAGACAGTGTAGAAGACAATCAATCTCAGGTATTTTGTAGCATCACATGAATAGGAGATATGCCATAGCCCTGGGGTCTTCTTCATGGTTTTTTTGAGTCTCACAGATTCCCATGAACCTGAAAGTAATTATGGTTAGCCTTAAACAAGTGAGGGGAGAATGTCCATGCTCTCACTCAGCCCACCCTTACCCATTTAAATTTCCAGGATTATGTGTTGCATGGACTACATGCCTACTTCTGATTTCTTGGCTCTGTGGACTCTGGAGAAACCCCAAGTCAAGGGTCCTAAGTCCAGGCTAAAGGGATTCCATTTGTGATCCTTACTGAAATAAGATTGAAGTTCTAGATACAAGAACCTACCTGGACAACTAGCTGAGGTAAGATTCAGAGAGGATTTTTTGTTTTGTTTTGTTTTGTTTGTTTTTGTTTTTTGTTTTTCGAGACAGGGTTTCTCTGTGTAGCTTTGCGCCTTTCCTGGATCTCGCTCTGTAGACCAGGCTGGCCTCGAACTCACAAAGATCCTCCTGGCTCTGCCTCCCGAGTGCTGGGATTAAAGGCGTGTGCCACCACCGCCCGGCCAGAGAGGATTTTTTAAGAGACTACAAACTGGAGCTAGAGAGATGGTTCATTCAGTCGTTACAGTGCTTCTTTTCCAACCGGCACAGGGAAGCGAACAAGCCTCTACAATTCCGGTTCTATAGGATATGGTGCCCTCTTCTGGTCTCTGTGGGCACTGCATACACAGACGTGCCGGTAAAGCTCCCATCAAAACAAAATTAAAAAAAAAAAAAAAAAACCCTCACATTAAAAAAAAATTATTTTATGCCGGGCGGTGGTGGTGCATGCCTTTAATGCCAGATTTCAGGAGGCAGAGTCGGGTGGATCTCTGTGAGTTCGAGGTCACCCTGGTCTACAGAGTAAGTTAGAGAACAGTCAGGGCTACACAAAGAAACCTTATCTCAAAAAGCAACACAAAAGACAAACAAAATTATAAAAAAGAAAGAACTGCACTGTGGCTTGGTTAGTACACAAGAATGAGGGGCTGAAATGGTCTGGAAGAACTTGGCCTCTATTCTAGGGGTGGTTAGGAGTATAGACTAGAGGGAGATGAGATCTGATTCAGGTCCCAAGATACTCTCTAGATCCGTGGTTCTCAACCTTTGTGTCATGACCCCTTTCGGGGTAGCATATCAGATATTTATGATTCAGAATAGTAGCAAAATTGCAGTTATGGCGTACCAGCAAAGTATTTTATGGGTGGAGGTCAGCACAGCATGAGGAACTGTTAAAGGGTCAAGGCATTAGGAAGGTTGAGAACCACTGCTCTAGATGATGAATGAAGGATTGACTGGGTATGGCGAGGGTTTGGTACATTACAAAGGCAAGGAGAGCAGAGTGGTGGCTACCACATTATCCTAGGTGAACACTGATAACACATGGGCCAGAGGGGTGGCCTTGTAGTTGGGAAAAGCGATCGAACTGCATTTCCTGATGTAAGAGAGAAAATAGCTGCCTCAAGAATTTGAGTCTTATCAGCGGGAAGAGTGAACGTTCCATCATCTGAACCCAGAAGGTCAGTGCTAGAAGTATCTCCGTATGGAAATCAAAAGTTCATTTATGCCCATGTCAAGTGGGCAGCCAGACACACAACATTGGAATTCCATGCAGAGTTCCCAGATGGAGATACACAAAGGTGGAAGATAATGTGTAGGCTGGAGTTTAGAAGACAGAATATTCACATCACACTGATAGTGCAGGCAGAGAGCCAAGAAGGTGACAATAGATGCCACCAACTGGGTAGAGGTATAGTGTTGTGTCAGAGATGATCTAAAGAATAATTCTACAGAGTTAGAGTGTACACTGATGAGCTCTGGGCCTTAGTACCAATCTTAAGGGAGAAAAGTGAGCCTAACTTTGGTTATCTGTCCAGCATGATCATGCCAACTCCATGGAGTTAGGTGATTGAAGAGTAGGGCTCTTTGTGCTGAGCCCAGACCATATATGATGACTTTCTGCCTATCGGGGACTATGGGGGTCCAGCCCCTTGATAGTCCCTTCCCGGGGTCCGGTAGGAATCTACAACAAGCTGATAATCTTTGAAGAAAAGAAATGAATCTATGTACATGAAACTCCTAAGCCCATACACTTTATTATTCTGTGTGAGTTCTCTCTCTCTACACAGCTTCTATTCTGCTCTCATGTCAAGCCCCTTTCTTGCCTAATTTCTATATTTATCTACTGCTCCCTCTAAGTTCTATTGTCTTTTTTTTTAAGATTTATTTATTTATTATGTATATAGTTTCTGTCTGCATGTATGCCTGCAGGCCAGAAGAGGGTGCCAGATCTCATTACAGATGGTTGTGAGCCACCATGTGGTTGCTGGGAATTGAACTCAGGACCTCTGGAAGAGCAGCCAGTGCTCTTAACCACTGAACCATCTCTCCAGCCCCAATTCTCTCGTCTGTCTCATCTAGGTCCTTTTCATCTTGTTTTTACCCAGCTAGTACTTCCCCATCTGACTCTTCCTCATCTTCCATATTGTCCACACATACTCTCTGGTCAAAAATCTTCCTTATCCCTCCGCATTCTCCATCTCTCTGTCCTCTACGTTCCCCTCAAGTCTCTCTGGAGTCCAATTATAAACCCAAGCAATAGCAATCCTCTGGCTGAGCAAGGTTGCCAGGCTTGAATTCTGCAGGGTCATAAAGGCAGGTAAGAATTTTCCTCAAGCAGTGTCCACCAGGTTTTCTTTTATAATCCAAAATGGGAGTGGTAAAAGAGGTCAACTGAGTGCTAATGACTGTTAGTATATCGAAAAGGGGATCTATGTGCTCGGTCTATATTCCTAGAAGTGGTTAGGTAAGAAGTTAGGGGTCTATTAGTAAGGTTGTATAAGAAAGGAGGGTCTCTGCTGGGCGGTGGTGGCACATGCCTTTAATCCTAGCACTTGGGAGGCAGAGGCAGGTGGATCTCTATGAGTTCGAAGCCAGCCTGGTCGACAAAGCGAGTTCCAGGACAGGCTCCAAAGCTACACAGAGAAACCCTGTCTTAAAAAAAAAAAAAAAAAAAAAAAAAAAAAAAAAAAAAAAAGGGTCTCACCCTAAATTGCATAAGAAATAAAGCTATCCGCCTGACCTAGGAGACAAGTGTTGTTTCGTATGGCCTTGGATGCTTGATAGGCATTTTAGATAAATACACTGTTAGGAGTTCTTGGAAGCATGCAAGAAAATCATTTTAGGAACCAGCTAATTATATATATATATATATATATATATATATATATATATATATATATATATATATATATATATATATATAAGCTAACATATCACCAAGACTTCTTAAGCCATGGCTTGACCTTTGGAAAAGTCCTTGACTTTTCCAAGTAGTAGCTTTTGTGATAGTAGCTGAATTCCATTACACTTTCCTGCAGCTTGCAGCATCTGTCCACATGCCTGTTGTTACTACAAATGGACATATTAATAGGACCATGTGGAGAGCAAACACCAGTGGTACCCAGTCCTCATATTTCCTCTGAGCCTGAGAATTTATAGGAAGGTGTGCAGAAGAGCATGAGTGGGGTCCTTGGGGAAAAGGCCACTCATGGACTCTCTCCACTGTGGCAAAGGCGGGTGAACTTTGAAGATGTGTTCATGTACTTCTCCGAGGAGGAGTGGGTACTTCTTGAGGAGACTCAGAGACTCCTGTACCATGATGTGATGCTGAAGAACTTTGCACTTATGGCCTCACAGGGTAACCCCGTCA
This sequence comes from Peromyscus eremicus, assembly GCF_949786415.1. Classification (NCBI taxonomy): domain Eukaryota; kingdom Metazoa; phylum Chordata; class Mammalia; order Rodentia; family Cricetidae; genus Peromyscus; species Peromyscus eremicus. Next base: position 178,418,303 of record NC_081416.1, read on the forward strand.
ACTCCATCCCATTATCCTGGTCTGGGCTGTCTTGCCTCCTCTTCCTAGGAGTCATTTCCTTGCCACATCAGAGCTATGTGCATATCCCCTTCCATTAGAGTAGGTACTATGGTCCTGGACCTAGATGTGTGCACTGCTCCCTTCTCCATTTGAATGGTTCCAAATCCTGCTCTGCTGTTTCCAGAACATATCTAGGGGTTAAACATCTTGTTTTGTTTTGTTTTTGTTCTTTGTTGTTGTTGTTTATTTATTTACTTTTTTGGTTGGTTTTTTTGTTTTTGTTTTGTTTTGTTTTGTTTTCCGAGACAGGGTTTCTCTGTGTAGTTTTGGTGCCTGTCCTGGATCTTGCTCTGTAGACCAGGCTGGCCTTGAACTCAGAGAAATCCGCCTGGCTCTGCCTCCTGAGTGCTGAGATTAAAGGCATGTACCAATGCCGCCTGGCTCTTTTGGTATTTTCAGAGTTTTTCTGTATAGCCCTGGCTGTCCTGGAACTCATTCTGTAGATCAGGGTGGCCTGGAATTCACAAAGATCCACCTGCCTCCTGAGTACTAGATTAAAAATATGTGCCACTAAGCCGGGCGGTGGTGGTGCACGCCTTTAATCCCAGCACTCAGGAGGCAGAGCCAGGCGGATCTCTGTGAGTTCGAGGCCAGCCTGCTCTACAGAGTGAGTTCCAGGAAAGGCGCAAAGCTACACAGAGAAACCCTGTCTCGAAAAACCAAAAAAAAAAAAAAAAAAAAAGATATGTGCCACCATCACCTGGATTTTTCCTACCTTTTTTTTGAGACAGTCATACTAATGTAGCATTGGCTGGCCTGGAGCTAACTAGGTAGATCAGGCTGGCCTCGAACTCTTAGAGATCCACCTGCCTCTGTCTCCAGAGTCCTGGGATTAAAGATGTGTGTCACCTTGCTTGGAGGAGTTAAACATCTTAAAGTCAGCCCAGTGGGTCTTATTTGTCTTGTCTTGTCTTCTTACTTCCTCTGGGTATATCCACAACACTTCTGTGCCTCTCATCCCTATCACCCCCTACCCTCACCCCACCTTTAAGTTGACATTTCCTCTGGCTTACTGATTCTCCAAATTGCAGTGACCAGTGTGATCACTATTTGTAGGGACTACTATAGCAATATCAGCAATTACAATTTTCTTCTTTGTAAGGTAGATTACCAAGACCAGTGCTGCCCATCCACTGGCCCTGTTTTGACCTTGAAGCATGCCTCTTTCATGTTTCACGTAATTGATTCTCTGGAGCTGTGCAGTGTAGTGTGGGTTCATGACTTAGTAGGCGTGTCTCCAGCCATTGTCAGAGACTCTAGGTAGGTGTGGCCTGGACCAGGGAAATGGGGAAAGATGTGTTAGGGCTGAGTTCAAATCATTCCATAACATCTCTATGCCCATTGTTGTTTTAGTGTGAAGGTCTCCATTTCTGTCTTCTTTCCCATTTATCCACTTGTTATTTATACCCTCTGATTTGACCTCAAGTTGTTTTATTATTTTTGTCTTGAGATAAGACCTATGTAGTCCTGGTTGTCCTGGTACTCACTATGTAGACCTGGTTGGCTTTGAACTCACAGAGATCTGCCTGCCTCTACTTCCCCAGCACTAGGATTAAAGATGTATGCCACCACCACACAGCTCTCTAGTTATTTTAGATCTCTACCTCCACACCTCACCTATTGTATGTCATTGCTCCATCTTCAATGCTTTCAACCATTGGACTAGAGGTAGTATGTTGTGGCTATGCACATACCCCGATTATCCTTTAAATGCTAGCTACCCAGGAGCAATTAGATTTTCTTGAGCAGGAATTTATCCTATCTGCACAACTCTCACTTTTCCCCAGGAACTAAGGACCTCCCAGTCATGAAAGACTTCATTGGAGATCTCCTATTCTTACTATACTCCACATTGTTTCTTCTCAGTCTGGTCCTTCTCTGTTCTGTGATATTTAGATCATCTTACTTCATCTGGGTATGGCTGGCAACTCCATCTCTGCCTTTCTTCTTCTCAGCCTTCTCCTAGTCTAGTCACCCCACCTACACTTCTTGCCTGGCTACTGGCCAATCAGCATTTTATTAAACCAAAAGAAGTGACAAATCTTTACAGTATACCTTATCCCACAGCATTTCTTTTTTCTTTTCAAAACAAAAAGCCTGAATCTAATTTCCTTTGTTCAGCTTTTTTTTTTTTTTTTTTTTTGGTTTTTCCAGACAAGGTTTCTCTGTGTAGCTTTGTGCCTTTTCTGGAACTCACTTGGTAGCCCAGGCTGGCCTCGAACTCACAGAGATCTGCCTGGCTCTGCCTCCCAAGTGCTGGGATTAAAGGCGTGTGCCACCACCGCCCGGCTTGTTCAGCTTTTTTCCTAACCATTATCCATAATAATTGGTACCAATACTGTAAACAAAGATAAACATCTATAATCCATTTTTTTTAGGAATGTGGGCATAGTTTCCTAGGCTACTTCCTGCTGATTGGGGGCACTAGTAATCTTATGGGGACACAAAGAAAATTTAGGATTATGGTCAAATATTGACTTGAGTAGTCTGTGAAGCTGGATCATCTCAGCCAGCAACCTTGAAGCCTTTCTGGATGCAGAACTCAGAGGAACCTGCAACAGAGGTGCTCTGAAATGTTAGATCATCTGGGCCATCTGTTCCCACTGAAGATTTTTCAGGAGGTCTTTCTCGATCAAACTATATTAACTTGGAAGCAATCCATAGGTTCTCATCTTCTGTGGAAACAAAAACAGAACTTCTTTTCCAAAGCAATATATCCTTAGATATATTTTGAAAGTCAAAATACCTTTAAAATATATGTTGGTTTAACTTAGCAGCCTTTACAATCACATCTCTCTGCAGTTAAAAATCCCAACAACACAATAATATACAATATCTACACACTCTGTGTATTTTCCATCTTTACATGGCTTATTATATTTTTTATTACTCTGTCTTGAAAAACTATGAAAAAAAAAACCCACAAGTTTTTCTGCATATTGAGAGTCAGTAACTATATTGAGAGGTTCTGTAAAGGCCGTTAGTACCATAAAAATGGCATACATTTCTCACTTTTATACAGACTTGTAAGGGATTTGAACCACTTTACTTAAACCTCCTTATTTATATCCTGCCTTTCCTGCTTTATTAGCATCCATATAGAACATTGGGACTCCAGAGATTGGTTTTCTCTGTACAATGTGAGGAAGGACCCAAATGATTCTTATTTTTTAATTTTTTTTTTTTTGGTTTTTTGAGATAGGGTTTCTCTGTGTAGCTTTGTGCCTTTCCTGGATCTTGCTCTGTAGACCAGGCTGGCCTCAAACTCACAGAGATCCACCTGCCTCTGCCTCCCGAGTGCTGGGATTAAAGGCATGCGCCACCACCACCCGGACTCAAATGATTCTTTTTATGAATTTTATTCTCTCATTTTTGGGATAGCAGTTATTAATCTCTCCCAAAAAACTACTGCACGCTCTTTGCCGATATTCATTATCTTTGCATAAAGAGGAAATTTCTTTATTAGTTAAAGGTACGGCAATTTCTGTTGGGTCCACTCCTGTCAAATGACAAAGTCTCAATTTTCCTTTTAAAATCAGATCAGAAATCTTTTCCACAATGCTAGTTGCTTTGTTTATGCTTTAAGGTTTTTGTTGGGAAAAAATTAACATATGTTTCTGGAAATGTAGCTTCATTTCTCTTTCTTCAATCTTGTAAATTATGAAGTTTTGCTTAATTTTGCTTTTTATAACTACATTATGGTTTGGATTCGAATATGTCACCTACAAGCTTATGTGTGTTGAGAGCTTGGTCAGCAAGTGTTGCTGCTTTGAGAGATTATGGGAACCATAGAAAAGTAGTCTCGCTGCTTGGTGTGGGTCAGCAGATTCTGAGGTTTGTTTTCTGGTCATTGTTTCAGATTTACCTCTCTGCTTCTTTTATATTTTTTAGAGGATTTTTACTTCTACTTTTGTGGTGTGTGTGTGTGTGTGTGTGTGTGTGTGTGTGTGTGTAAGCATACAAATGCCCAAGGGAAATGAAATCATTACTTCAAATTTGCCTTCACCAATGGACTACCAAGTGTAATATATTAAAATGCACCAACATATTAGAATAGCACATTCCACCACTTTTTTCAAACACTCACATTGCTCCTAGATATAAATGTTCTGTGGGAGACAGAGCGGGAATAAGCACCTAGTCATTGTTTGCAGTTACGGTAAGTAGCATTTTTCAAACACCAGCTCTTAGTTTGTCTTAAAAGTCTCATTTTTAATAAATCTAATAATGCTAATTATACATATGGGAGCTCTACCACATAGAATTATTTAACAATTTGATTAAATTAGTTTCTTAAGTATGATGAAGATAATGATACCTACTCTTAAAGCACATAATTATGATTTTATATCTACAAATACCTCTTTCTCACATGTCTTTTAACTTGCTTATCATATATATTCCTGCACATAGCAACTAAAATAAGCTCTACTTCATCAAAGTGTTCAGAGGATTGTTTCACACTAAGTGTCGACACAAAGCCATTTACCTAGAAATGGTTGGAATATACAAAAGCTAGGGCTTTGGCGGATGAAGTCCTCAGTGGAAAAGTTGGTAGTTATGTTAGTTCTGCAATTACTTATATTGATGGTTAATTATGTTACTGGTCTTTGGAAAACAGATTCCATGTCTATACACATGTAAAGAAAGCAATGCAGTTATGTGCAAACATTTGGACATGAAAGCAAACAATTAGTCTTGTACATTTCCCAACACTGATGTAGAAATTGAGTTAATCTGCTTTCATTTCACAATGCATATTCTCTAGACAGTTCCATATTGCTCAGTTGAAGTGGGATACAAATTAAAAATTTAACATACAGAATGTTAACAGATAAGTTTAGTAGAAACATACATCCTAACAGACCCTATACAAGATCAGAAACATGCAGTTCTAATGTAGAACAAAGGAAATAATAATCTCACCAAGATCATGAAACTCCAAGTATTTTAAAATTTCCATTTGCCATTACTTTGATGTTGTACCATCCTACTGTAATTTCCATATGTAGTTTCTCTGTATTCAATGTGCTCAATATACATATTTTTAAAATAAAATTGCTTTTGAAGTTACTGCTTATATGCTGACAATAAAATATTATTGATGAATGTAAAAAAAAAGAAATCTTTTCCACATATGTCTTTAATTTCTTACCCTGTTTACATGGTAGAAATATCCATTCCAAAATAATATCTTCCTCCTACATTAAGAGGATATTATAACCAGAATGCACTTAAGCTCTGGATTCACACAATCCACACGTGCCTCTCATATTTTCTTTTCCACTACTGCCAATTCCTTTTCAGCTTCAGCTAATAATGCTCTTGGACTATTTAAGTCCTTGTCCCCGTTTAGGGTATTGGAAAAATTTACTAGTTCATCTTTAGTTATCCCAGTGGTGGGCAGTAAACTGGAAATGTCTCCTAACAATTTTTTAAAGTCACTTGGAGTCTGCAACTGATCTCTCCTGATTTATACCTTTTGGGGTCTAATTTTTTTGTAAACCTATCTTATATCCTAAGTAATTAATACAATCTCCTCTTTGTATTTTTTCCAGGAGCAATTTGTAATCCGCAGCAAGGTAAAATTTTACTTCTTTGAACATGTTTTCTAAAGTACCTAACTTTGAATCAGTTAATAAGACATCATCCATATAATGGAAAATTATAGATTGTGAGAATTGTACACAAATTATTTCCAATTGTTTTTCACAAAATATTGGCACAGGGTGGGGCTATTTAACATTCCCTGTGGTAGTACCCTCCATTGATATCTCTTAACTGGCTGAGAATTATAATAAGTACTGTGAAGGCAAATTTTCCCTATTCTTTTCTTGTAGAGGTATAGTGAAGAAACAGCTTTTAAGTCAATAACTACAGTATGTAACAGAGAGGGCAAGGGCATTCCATTCTGCAGAAAGCCCATATTCTGATTTATTTTATGACTCTCAGCTCTGTCAGCATTCTCCATTTTCCAGGTGTCTTTTTAATAACAAACATAGAATTCCAAGGGCTGGTAGATTCTTCAATATGTTGAGCATTTAGTTGCTCCTGAACCAGCTGTTCTAAGGCCTGTATTTTCTGATGTCATAGGCCATTGCCTAACCCAGACAGGTTTGTCAATTAGCATTTTGAGGGTAGGGCCATTGGTACCTCTGAGATTTCAACAGCTGTTGTGCCCTATTTTTGTACAGCCTGAATGGTTGGTGACTTTCTTATAGTATCTTTTAATATTATTCCCAGAAACATGAATTGGTTTATGGTCCACTTCTGAGATCTGGGTATTCTACTGCTGTAGCACATTACAACCCCATAGATTCACTGCTACATTAGCCACATATGGCCTCAGCTTTCCTCTCTATCCTTCTGGCCCTATGCATTCAACCCGTCTTGTGCTTTGTTTTAGCTGAGTTAGAGTTCCAATCCCTAGGAATTGAACATCTACCTCCTGAAGAGGCCAATTTGGATGCCATGATTCTGGTGTAATTATAGTCATATCTGCTCCTGCATCCAGGAAAGCCTTCAGGTATAATGTTATTTATTCATACCCTTAGCTTTGGTCTTTGTTCATTTATGGAAGTCTGCCAAAATATTCATTTTATGTTTTGTGGGGGTTTTTTTTGGAATTTTTGATTCATCTTTCAAAGCTATTCTATCATCCAATGCAGTATGGTATTTTATGTTAGCCACTGGATCATCTAATTGTCCTGAGGAGGAGTTTCTTCCACAGTGACTGGAAATGACTGGACCACATTTGATTTGGGAGCCTGCAAGAGACCCCCCCCCCCCCCCGAAGTTGTTTCTGGATTGTAAAGGGTTGTCTTATGTGTCTCTTGTTGATCTGCATTTGCAGGTCCAGTGTCAGCCTTTGCTGAATCTTCTCTATAATCTAGAAGGTTGGAGCCTTCTGTTTGGGTCATTCCTAGAAGAAACATTGTTTCTAGGATCTCACTGTATATAATTTCTTCTTATATGGCCAGGTTTACCACAATTTAAACATTTGACACTTTGATGTCTCTTTATGCCTTTGGAAATTGCCTTTCCTATCCAAGTCCCATCACTATAGTTAAGAGACTGAACATTGATTATGTGTTGGATCCATTCTTCTATGGGTGCTGATCTGACCTTTGCAGGCAGGGTTACAAGCACCCAGACTGGCCTCAGTGCCTGTGCATGCCTAGAGTGCTCAGGGAGCGCAGGGGCCCTTCCAGCTCAGTTCCCTGAGTGCACCTGGTGGAATGTGCTGGGTCAAAGCGGGTAGACACCAGGTCCCCTTTTGTCCAAATAAAAAGCTGGGTCAGCTGGACCCACAGTTTGACTCATAGGCTCTGGGGCAAGAGGGAATTTGAAGAGATAGGGAAGCAGGTCCCTGGGGGGGGGGGCGCTGCAGAATGCAGATGTCTGGCAGAGGGGCTCAATAGCTCAGTGTGGCTTGCTTGGAGCTCAGAGCATGAGAAATGCCATCAGTCACAGAGGCTGGGGACGGATGCCATGCAGACTCATCATGGTCTCATGGGCTCAGATCACATGGGCACCAGATAATGAAGGAAACCCACAGATTACTGATAAAAGGACTAGTTATTAATAGATTATATGAGGGAACAACTCACTGATACAGGATAAGGCAAATTCAGTCACAGAGTCAATGGAAGGCTGAGAACCAGTCTCACACTGCTTCACACTGCCTGACTCAGTCTTCACCATCAAAGAGCATTAAAGAGAAGGGCCCCATGTACATTCTCTCCAGATTTTAAGATAGCCAAAAGGCCACACCTTAGAGGCTGGTACCCCAAGACCATAGGCAGAATGAATACCCACTACAGTAAGGTTTTGTTTTGTTTTATTTTTAGACAGGGTTTCTCTGTGTATATCCCCGACTCTCCTGGAACTCACTCTGTAGACCAGGCTGGCCTTGACCTCAGAGATCTGCCTGCCTCTGCCTCCTGAGTGCTGGGATTAAAGGAGTGCACCACCACTGCCTGGCTAAGGTTAATTTTCTAGAGACATAGAAATTGGACACCTGAGAAGGGAGGCAGAGTAGGTATATAAGAAATATGGATACTACCACAAGATGGCAGTTCTAAGTACTGTCCACCTACCTACCTGGGCTTCATTACACCAATCAATACATAGTTAACACTGATTTTGAATGCAAGGGTAGTGCTGACTAGTGTTAGTTTCAGAATCACAGGAGACACTGTTTAGATCAGAGGTTCTCAACCTCTGGGTCACAACCCCCTTTGGGGTCAAACAATCCTTTCACAAAGGTCTAAGACCATCAGAAAACAATTCAAAACACCAGCAAAATTACAGTAAAGCAGCATGAAAATAATTTTATGGATGGGGATCACTACAACATGAGGAACTATATTAAAGGTCACAGCATTAGGAAGTTTGAGAACCACTGGTCTAGGACACTTGCCCTTTGACATTGTTAAGTCTTGAGGCATTCAGAGAACCATGTCCTGGAACTCCATGCTGTTCTTGGGGGAAAAAAAATCTCAGCAGCCTGGATAATTTTCTTTAAAAAAAACAAACAAACAAACAAACAAACAAACAAACAGAACATCTCTGGGATGTATTCCTTCATGATCTCATAGAATGTATGATATCTTCTAAGTATAACTTTCCATAGAAAACAATGGGAGAACCAGACATTAAAGAGGAGAAACACAGAGAAAAACCTCCAGCAAGATGGTACCAACTGAAAGCATAATTCTGCCAGAATTTATGAGGTCAAATATTCCATGTAGTAATTAAAATTACAATTTCTAATTCCTTCTAAAAAAATAATTTTCAAATGAAATCCCTATTCCTCTTGCTCTTAGAAAGTCAGAGCTGTCAAGTAGTTTGGCTGTACCATAACATTCCCTTAACAATTTAGGAGTGATGCCTCATTCATCAACAAAAATGGGTAAACAAGGAAGTTCATGCACACTTTGGTCATTAGGAAGATTGTCAGAGCTATAGAAACCCACCCTCTGCTGCCAGTGCTGGGATTCCCAACTGGACAGAAATGGCCACAAGCTTGACACCCAGGATGGAAAAGAAACTCACAAACCTTTCATCAGTGGTTCTCAACCTTCCCAATGCTATAACCCTTTGACAGAGTCCCTTGTGTTGTGGATGCCCCCCAACCATAAAATTATTTTGTTATTTCATAACTGTAATTTTGCTACTGCTATGAATTGTAATATAACTATGTTCTCTAATGTGAAAGAGTCGCTGGATGCCAAAGGGGTCATGACCCAGGTTGAGAACCACTGCTTTAGATAATTTACTCTGACAGGGGTCTTGTCTACCAAAGAGACAGGCTCAGAGATTTTTGGCACATTCACTTCATGTGGCTGTAAGTACACACACGTGTGGAAGATCCTTTCCAACAAATCTTTTGTCCACCAAAGTCACCTCATCCCTATCATCTCAGTGTCCCTGCAACACTTCTGTTTCTCACCTCACTTGGTAGGTCAATGACACTTTCCTAAGGGACTGGGAAAGACCAGAGTCTTACTCTGTACAGTACAGATCCAAGAGATAGGAATCTCTCAGTCACACTGGGGAATCCGTGACATCAAAAGGACTGAATTCACACTGCTTTCAGGAGCAAATGCACTTTTCACACCTGTTTTCCTTGGAATGAACACTGGAATAACAAGTGACCCTTACATTCAAGCATATAATTTAGCACACAGAGCTCTTTGGTGTTTTCAGTAGGACCTTAGCAATAGAACACATTATGTTATAACTAGATTGAGAACTCTCTGCCATCTTGTGGTCTTCTCTGAGGCAAATAAAGATCATGCCTATAAATAGCACTATCAGCATGCCTGCAAATAAAGACCACCCCATGTTGGCAGAACTAAATATTAATCTTAATCCTCCCTACATTGTAAACAGAACTAAATGTAATGGCTGCTATACATTATATATATTAGTTGGTTAGGTAAGAGGTAGCAGCTGTGGCTTGTTGTGCTTCTCCTTTGTCGCTGTGAAATGCAACAGCAAAAGATAAGGCAGTTTCAAGGTTGAGACATAGCAACAGTACTGTCACAAGTCAACATTTTTGATAAAGAAATGTCTGGAAATCTGCAGACCTGTGGTAATATGTTGCTTGTAATCTAAGAAATAAAAGCTTGCCTGAAGATCAGAGGACAGAGCTAGTTACAGAGTTAGCCGTAGGTGTCAGGCAGAGGTGGCACACAACTTTAATGGCACTAGGGAGGCAGCATCAGAGATCTGTTTGGATTTCTGTGAGTTCAAGGCCACAATGGGCTACATGAGATTAATCCAGTCTAAAAAAAGAAACGGAGCCAGGCAGTGATGGCACTCACCTTTAGTTTCAGCACTTAGGATCATACACCTTTAATCCCAGCACTAGGAAGTTTGACACAGGAAGTGATACAGCTGAGCAGAGAAAGGAATATAAGGCAGGAGGAGACAGGAACTCAGTCTCTTTCAGGCTGAGGAGTTGGTTAGGTAAGAGGTACCAGCTGTGGCTTGTTCTGCTTTTCTGATCTTTCAGCTTTCACCCTGATATCTGGCTCCAGGTTTTTATTAAGACCAATTAAAGTTTGTGTAATATCTGGCACCCAACATGGGGCACAAATTCACAAAAAAGCCACAGGCCAGAGCTGCACTTGGCCAGAGTCCCTACCCTGCTGGCTAAGATTCTGTTGCAGCCTATCTGCAGCAAACTCCATAGGCTTTTAGACTCCAAAAGCCACAGGAGTTAGCTGCTTTTGCATGTTCCCCTGTGCAGAGAGCTGGATCTTTCACTTCTTTCCTCTCCCAGTGGGTTGTGGCTTTCCCTGGGCCCCCTCTTCAGGCTGCTGCCACACCTTCAACTAAATCATCATTGTCAGTAGATTTGGTGAGTCAATTGGGATTTCTTTTCTTTTTTTTTTTTAAGATTTATTTATACAGTGTTCTATCTGCATGCATGTCTGCACGCCAGAAGAGGGCACCAGATCTCATTATAGATGGTTGTAAGCCACCATGTGGTTGCTGGGAATTGAACTCAGGACCTCTGGAAGAACAGGCAGTGCTCTTAACCTCTGAGCCATCTCTCCAGCCCCCAATTGGGATTTCTTAAAGGGAGGAATTAGTTTTTAAAAAAAAAGTCAGAATGTTTTCCCACATTAAAAATGGGAAACACTATTACAATGGAAGCAGTCTGATCTCTGACAATACACTAGATAGTTTGAAAATGGAACAATCAAATGAGGGGATAACTAACTTAGATGGGATTCACATAATGTCAATTATAAACATTATTGTTTGATCATTCTTGTTTTATCCCTAAAAAGTTGGTTTATATGAGTGCCAAGACACAAATTTTAGAAACTTATTAAAACAGATCATAGAGATATTCATACCCAGAGGAATTTAAAGGAGAACCATTCTCAACATTGAATTATAAGGTTACAGAGGAACAGCCTAAGGCTCTCAAACAGCCAACCTTAATTTATCCAGTAACCTTACAGGAACTACCAAATGACAGATATCCCCAAGTCTGTGTATGAGCTGAATGGACTCTTGTGCAAATGTTAGATTTGAAGACATTCAAGGAAATAATAGTCTCCATATGGCATGCACTCACCTTTTGTGAAGCAGATGTTAAACTCACAATCAACTTGTAATAGAATTATCCCTCAAGAATGGAGAGGTTTGGTTACAGCAGTCTTGGAGGCTGGGCCACAGTTACAGTGGAGGACCTGATGGAAGGATGAGGCTAAGACCACTGAACAACATAGTAGAGCTAGAAGTATTGAAATTTCCCAAGATCAACTTCTTGGAGAGGATGATTATGCTAATATACAAAGACAATCTTCATATGATGACCACACCCTGGCTTTATGCCATGCAACAGCCTTGAAAACTTGGGACAGAATTGAAGAAGTAGGAAAGAAAACTGAATCCCAAAGTTATACAGGTCCCAAAAGAAACTTTCACTGATTTCTTATAAAGATTGACTTCAGCAGTAAATAAAATGATACCAAATTCAGAAGCTAGACAAATAATAATTGAGTTTCTGGCTTTTGCAAATGCTAATGCACAATACAAAAGGGTATTTAGGCCATTAAGGGCAAGATCAGCATCCTTCAAGGAATGGATCCAAGATACAATCTACATTGAATCTCATGACCATGATGATGCCTGAATAAAAGAGATGATTTCCAGAGGTTTGAAGAAAAAAATGTCAAATGTTTCAATTGTGGTTAACAAGGTCACTTAAAAAAAGGACTATTGCCGGGCGGTGGTGGCGTACACCTTTAATTCCAGCACTTGGGAGGCAAAGCCAGGCGGATCTCTGTGAGTTTGAGGCCAGCCTGGGCTACGGAGTGAGTTCCAGGAAAGGCACCAAAGCTACACAGAGAAACCTTGTCTCGAAAAACCAAAAAATAAAAAATAAATAAGGACTATAAACAGAAACAATATTTTTGCTAAGAATAATCCCAACAGAACTACCCTCCCTTCTGGATTATGCAGAAGATGTGGCAAAGGCAGACACTGGACTAACAAATATATATCAACAAGGGACAGACAAGGTAATCCCTTCCTTTGCCATCAGGAAATGACCTGAGGGACTTCTCGCATACCCCCATGTCGAATTCCATTCATGGAAGAAACTGCTTCCCAGAGCAATTAAAGAACCTAATGCATATTGTAAAAAACAAAAAAAAATCATACTGCTTTGGATGGTAGAACAGCTACAGAAGAGAGAGCAGACAATTCAGGAGAAACCATAAATCAAAATTGATAAAGATTAGATTTGGAAGCTCCCCAAAGTTAGCACTGGGGAAGGGTTTTGTTTTTGTCTTTCAGGAGAATGAAGGCTAAGGAATCTGAAGAACACTGGACAAATGAGACATCTGAAGAAAAAGGACAAATCATCCAGAAAAAATGTCCCAAGAAAGAATAAATTGGCCTATTGGTTTATCACATATCTAACAGGATAAAATTTCATAAAGCTGCCTGAATGTTTGTTTCTGCTGTTCTCTACAGACATATAATGCAAATGGTCTTTATGTAGTCCCAGTTCAATTAAAAATTAAAGCTGTTTTTGGAGTTGGAGCATGGCTCTCTCCTTCCCTAAATGCAAGCATGCTTGTTAAAGGAAAACACAAAATCTCTGTATCATGTCAGAAGAGCCATCTGATATGGGACAGAAGAAAAACCAAAATTAAGGGGCTATTCTATTACTACTAATCTCATGATCCTTTTGTTTTATTTTGACTCTTTAGAACTTTCTTAATGTATGAATTTTATATCAAAATTTATAATATTTATATATATATTAAACTTTTATCATATTACTGGTCATTTAGAGTACTAACTAATTCTAGAAAAAAGGCTTCATCTAGCTTCCTGTGCATGATTTCAGGTTTGAGTCTCTATCAGTTTTCTGCAGTGAACCATGACCACACCCAACAGTGACTTTTGAAGTCTCCAAAGGGATGATGGGTCCTATGACGATGATTTCACCAGGACTATGATAAGGCCACTAAGCTGATAAACACCACCTAAAGATCAGCTTTGGACTACAAACTGCTCAGGACAATTTTGAGGTGGATAGCTAAGATGCTACCACCTCACAGACTACTCTAACCATGACTTGAGACAAGCCCTACACTTTCCCTTATGCAGAAACTGGACAACAAATGATACAGCTACCTCTCCCAGGACTTGACAATTAACCAAACATTTTCCTTTCAGAATATCCTAAAGATGACTTTGCCCCCAGACAGCAGAATGTAAATTTATAAATACAACACCCACATTCTCTAGAGATGGGGTGGGTAGCTTTTGGTCATTCAATGGGTTATAGATAATTGTTATTGTTTAGGGTGGTTGGTTACAAGTTGTTATTGATAATGGTCAGGAAGAATGCTAAACAAAGGAGACTGGATTCCGGATTCTTGTTTGAAAAAAAAAAAAACAATAACAACATAGAGATGATAGGATAAAAGGGTAGATTATTAAATCACTCTGAAAAGAAAAAAGGGGAGGATATGGATATAAGATAAAAAGGAAATTATCAAATCTACTTTTGAAAAGCAACTACGAGTTTTAAATATTTTACATTGGATTGGATTTGTATATGTGAGATTAATTCAATCTAAAAGACAAACAGAGCCAGGCAGTGGTGGCACTCACCTTTAATTCCAGCACTAGGAAGGTTATTCCAGAAAGTGATATGCTGAGGAGAGAAAGGAATATAAGGCAGGAGGAGACAGGAACTCAGCCTCTTTCAGGTTGAGGAGTTGGTAAGAGGTAGTGGCTGTGGCTTGTTCTGCTTTTCTGATCTTTCAGCTTTCACCCTCATATCTGGCTCCAGGTTTTTATTAGGACCAATTAGGATTACTGCAACAGAGACCTTAGCTGGGTTCCTTTTAGTCAAAGCTAGCTACTTGCTCAGATTCTAATTATAAAGGGAGGAAGAGAAGCCTCAGCAGGCTCCGGGACATTCGTGATTACCTGTAGGGGACAGCAAGCAAGTATTTGCCTTCCTAGGGTAGAATGGACTGATGAAAACAGATGGATATAATGAGATGGCATCCATAAACTTTGGCAGTGACATAACTCTCTCAAGAGCCATGAACAGTTTACAAAGTGGAATACATCCCATGATAATTTCCTACACGATACTAACTGGGAATCTCCCCTGATAGACAGAAGAATGGACCAGGCTAATCTGCAGGATGATGGGTTTTGCATAAATAGTACTTACTGAGCTTTGCTTTGAAGTGACTATTAGCTTACAAAAGGAAACAGCAGATTTCTCCCTTGCCATAAGGCTGTTCTCTAGGATGATTTTGTTGTTGTTTTGGTTTTTCAAGACAGGGTTTCTCTGTGTAACAGCCCTAGCTGTCCTGAACTTGCTTTGTAGACTAGGATGGCCTTGAAATCACATAGATACATCTGCCTCTGCCTCTCGATTAAAGGTGGAATTAAAGGTGTGCACCACCATGCCTGCTGAATTATTTTTCATGTTAAACAAGTTTAAGAGGTACAGCTAAAAGGTCACCAAAGCTGTTGCACACACGAGGCCTTTTTTCCATGTGCACTTTCTGGTGTCGTGTAAGATGAGAACTTCTGCTAAAGGCTTTTCCACAATCAGTGCAGATACAGGGCTTTTCTCCAGTGTGAACTCTCTGGTGAACAATGAGGCTAGAATTGCGACTGAAGAATTTCCCACATTCACTGCACTCATAAGGCCTTGCCCCAGTATGAACTTTCTTGTGCTGAACAAGGTGGGAGCTACTAATGTAGGTTTTCCCACATTCCTTACACACATAAGGCCTTGCTCCAGAATGAACTCTCTGATGTACAATGAGGCTAGAGCTATGACTAAAACATTTCCCACATTCATTGCATTCATAAGGTTTGGCTCCAGTATGAATTCTCTGGTGTACAATAAGTTGGGAGCTTTGACGAAAGAATTTCCCACATTCACCACACTCATAAGGCCTTTCTCCAGTGTGGATATTCTGGTGCTTTACAAGTGTGCCTTTGAGGCGGAAGGCCTTCCCACACTGACTACACTCATAGGGCTTTGTACCAGTGTGAATTTTCTGGTGATGAACAAGTGTGACTTTGTAGCCAAAGGCTTTCCCACACTTGCTGCAAATATAAGGCCCTTCTCCAGTGTGGATTTTCTGGTGCTTTACAAGTGTGTCTTTGTGACTGAAGGCCTTCCCACATTGACTACACTCATAGGGCTTGGTACCACTGTGAATTATCTGGTGCTGAGCAAAGGTGTCTTTGCAGCCAAAGGCTTTTCCACACTTGCTACAAACATAGCATCTTGCTTTGGTATGGACCCTTTGATGTTTTATAAGGATGGAATTTTGGGTGAAGAATTTCCCACATTCACTACACTGGTAAGGTTTTTCTCCTGTATGACATCTTTGATGTTGAACAAGTGTGTCTTTACGACTGAAGGCTTTGTCACAATCGCTGCACTTAAAAGGTCTTTCCCCTGTGTGAACTCTCTGGTGCTGAATAAGTGTGCTTTTGTGGCTGAAGATCTTCCCACATTCATTACATGGGTAATGACTTTTCCCACTGTGAACCTTCTGGTGTATTTTTAGATGAGACAGGTGAGTAAAGGTCTTGCCACACTCCTTACATACACAAGGTGTTTCTCTTTTGTGGATGTTTCTTTGATTAAAAAAAGGTAACGTCTCCTTGAACACATTTCCAACTGGCACACACCTAATGGGTTTCACCTCAGTAAGAGGTGTATGACTGTCAAGAGAAGTAACACTGCTCAGGGAGGCATTCCCATTATCACTGCCTTTGAGAGTCATCCCATCACTATCTCCTTGGTGTTTCCCAAGCCTGGATCTATGTATGAGAGGCTTGGGGGACTCAGTCTTTTTGTGTAGATTCACCTCATTGCGCACTGTGCACTGGGTGTGGTGCTGAAGAAGGGTGGAACTGTTCAGCTGGTCCATCTCTTCTTCTTTGCATGTAAATGGTGTCTCAGTCACGTGAACGGCATTCTTCACACATGACGTTTCTCTGTCTTCCCATCCAATGGGTTTCTCTCCACAGTGTTGCTTCTTGTGCTGGGAAGGTTTTGTAGTGAGTAAGAATCCTCTTGAATTGAGCCCACATCTATGCAGCACCTGCTTAGGGCATAAGCCATGGTGTTCAGCCAGGTGCAGAATGTTCTTCAGGAGTGGGTCATACTTCTCACAGGGGTGGGAAGTTTGCATCGAGAGACTTGATTCAGCAGTCCTGGTCTGTGGCACGGCTTCTACAGAGATGCTGTGCTCACAAGGAGCCTCCTTGCCATCTGATTCACACCAACAACCTAAAAGCAAAGGAAAGCTGATGACGAGCAGGTTGGCTTTGAGGGGAAGCAACAGCCTATCACAATGAAAGCCTATCAGTTTGTCTGAGGAGGCAGCATCAGTGTGAGAATTAGTAGTTGGTATTGGGCATTGAAGGGTCACACAAGGGAGGAACTTCAACACTGAGTAAAGATCTACTAATGGTATGTGGGATACAGAACAGAGGGGAAAAACTAGTTTTCATGGGGGTGTGGGGCAAACGGGTTTCAGAAGGATGTTGGCTGCTGGTCTTAAATGAGCTGGGTAGAAGGGTAATTCCACTCTTACAAAAATCTGCCTCCAAAGGTTTCCCAAATACTCAAACTTGTTTCCTGTTAAGGCAGGACAGTGTTGTAGAACAATGTAGGTGAAGAAGAGTACATGAGACACAGAACAAAAAAGCATGAAAATGGCCAAGGGAAAGGAAGCAAGACAGAAGAGAAGGACAAGTGGGCAGAGAGCCAAGAATGGGGGAGGAAGAACAGAAGTGACATAACAAGCTATGTTGGCAAGAAACACTGCCAAACACAGAACAAGTTCAAGGCTGAGGTTTGATCTGATGCCAGCTCTAAGATGGTATCTCTGCAGCTCTCATCCATGTGGGCCGGACCTTCACCAGGTCTACCCCAGTGTGCCCAAAGTAATGTCTGTCCTATCACACTGCTTTTCTCCAAATGAGCATCTCTGCTGTGGGATGTTCTGTATGTCAAATGTGTTGTTCTGATTGATTAATAAATAAAACACTGATTGGCCAGTAGCCAGGCAGGAAGTATAGGTGGGACAAGCAGAGAAGAGAATTCTGGGAAGTGGAAGGCTGAGGCAGAGAGACGCTGCCAGCTGCCGCCATGACAAGCAAGATGTAAGGTACCGGAAGGCCACGAGCCATGTGGCAACTTATAGACTAATAGACATGGGTTAATTTAAGATAGAAGAATCAGATAGCAAGAAGCCTGCCACGGCCATACAGTTTGTAAGCAATATAAGTCTGTGTGTGTTTACTTGGTTGAGTTTGAGCGGCTGTGGGACTGGCGGGTGAGAGAGATTTGTCCTGACTGTGGGCCAGGCAGGACTGGAGAAAAACTCCAGCTACACATCTCCAAATGAGCACCTCCATGGGACCTTTAAGAAAGAAGCTGGCTGGGTGTTGAGGGTGCACATCTTTAATTCCAGCAGAGGGAGGAGGATCTGAGTTCAAGGCCAGCCTGGTCTAGAGAGTGCGTTCTAAGACAGCCCAGGGCTACGCATCAAAAACAAAACAAACAACAAAAACAAACCAACAAAAACACTAGAAGGAAATCACGGTCATCTGAGTGTAAAGTCCTGGAAAACTATATCCCTCATTTATGAGAACTGCCCACAGACTTGTGAGGCTTTTGAGGTAAGGCCAGCAAGATGACTCAATAATTAAGACACTTGCTGCCAAGCCTGACAGGCTGAGTTGAAGCCCCAGGGGCATATGATAGAAAGAGTCCTGCAGGTTGTCCTCTGACCTCATTTATGTGTTATGATACACATACACACATGCACAATAAATAAAATTTCAAAAGAGATGCAGACAGATCCAAGGCTGCTCAAAGTACACTTTCTTAGTAACTTTCTAACAGAAACACAGTCAAGGCTGATGTTAAAATCAGTCAAAATCAGGAATGCTTTGTGACAAGGTCAGCGGAAGGCACTCATCAATTGCTCAGGACAAAAGTGGAGACAGTTCAGCCCTAGAGGGTGAGGCATCCCAGACACTCGAGCTACTCAGAACAAGACCTCTGGTGTTATTTCCCATAGAACATACCTGGTGTAGATCAAGAACATGGAGAACAGTTGTGCTGATAGAATACTCCAATGGTTTTTGTTTGTGGTGCACTTAAAAAGTACGTAGAAGTGCTGGGTGGTGATGGTGCATGACGTTAATCCCTTGGGAGGCTGAGGCAGGTGGATCTCTGTGAATTCTAGGCCAGCCTGGTCTACAAAAATAGGACAGCCAGGGCTGTTACACAGAGAAACTCTATCTCAAAAAACCACCAGCAACAACAAAAAAATGATGTGGCTAATCTGTGTCAACCATGGTGGTTTGCATCCATGAAGGCATTGGTAGGATCAAGCTGAGTCCCTACATTCCACCCTCAGTGATGACTCTTAAAGGCTCACATACTTCCTCTTCTGTAATCTGCCCTGGGCTAGTGAGGGGTTTAACATTCTGATGCCAGGTACTACAAAGCTGTTTGTCCAGAGTATAAGCAGCATCTACCACAACAGCCAAAGAGCATGCATAAAAGGAGACCGAATAATCATGTAAATAACAAGAACAATAATTTTTTAAATTAAGTTAATAAAAATATGTTTATTTTGTTTGTATGAGTGTACCTGAGTATATGTATGTACACCATATGCATGCAAGTACCTGGCAAGGTCAGAAGAGAGTGTCACATCTCCCAGAACTGGAGTTAAAGGTGGTTGTAAAGCACTGGATGTGGGTGATTGAAATTGAATCCAGGTCCTCTGGAGGAGAATCAAGTGCTCTTTACTGCTAGGCCTTCTCTCCAGCCCCAACAATCTTTTTTTTTTTTTTTAATTTTTTTCTACTAAGAGGCCTGGGAAACAAATCATTAGCCAATTATGTCACCCACAGAAGGGACAGGATTGGATAAGACACTAACCTGGGCTTGTGACAGCACAGCATGGTGACAGAACAGTAAGAACTATATAGAGACCCTGAATAACTAACTCTCTCTCTCTCTCTCTCTCTCTCTCTCTCTCTCTCTCTCTCTCTCTCTCTCTTTCTCTCTCTCCTCTCTCTCTCTCTCCCCTCTCTCTCTCTCCTCTCTCCTCTCTCCCTCCCTTTCCCTCTCTTCCTCCTCTCTCTCTCTCTCTCCCTCCCTCTCTGTCCACACACACACACACACACACACACACACACACACACACACACACCTGTCCCTAAGATATGAGCAAACATTGGCAAGGACATGATTTGGTAAGAAGTCCTGTGGATGGCAGCCTGAAAGATGGCTGCCACTGATCTCTGCCTGCTGGCACTGTGGCCCTCATGGAAGCCTCTGCCCCTGTCATAGGCTGGACTTACTAACTAGGGTACAAGGAAGATCACCTTTAAGATAAGTCTCCCAGTCACTTTCTAGAACACAAGTTACCTTCCATGTTCTGATGTTCATCACACAACAGACATGACTGAGAATCATGCTCCCAGTTCAACATCCTACATCCTTGTAAGCAGATTCTTCCAAAGACAGGTTTTCAGAAGACATCAGAGGTCTGCTTCACAGCTTAACTGAAACCCCATCTCACTCTGAGCTAAGCAGTTCCCACAATCCAAAGGGATTAAAATGGAGCAATAATACCTCCCACCCCCAAAGCAAGGTTTCTCTGTGTAATGGCCCAGACTGTCCTAGAACTTGCTTTGTAGACCAGGCTGGCCTCAAATCAGAGTACTGGCATTAAAGGCATGCACCACCACACAGGCTGAGACAACTTTTTAGTGTATTAAGCTATTAAATTTGGAATCTACCAAGTAGCAATGAGACAGATACTTACCAAGTGTGGCCACAAGTGAAAAGTTCTCCAGCATCACATTGAGGTAGAGTAGCCTCTGTGGCTCATCAAGGAGTTCCCACTCTTCCCAGGAGAAGTTGACGTATACATCCTCAAAGGTCACACGGCCCTAGCATGATGGAAACAGTTAAGCCCACCAGAAGCATCTTCCATAGAAACCACCCTTGAGTCTCTCTCATGTACACACACATCCCTTTATCCCTCCCCTCCCCAAGTCTACCATCTTATAGGATACACTAAGCCATGAAACTACTGATGTCTACTCTTTCCCTGTGTCTCTCATTCCACTGTGTGCAGAACATCAAAGAACCAGGTAATGTGCAAATCGATATCATCTAAACATGGAGTCTTAAGCTGGCAAGATGGCTCGGTGAGGAAAGCCGCTTGCCTGCTTGGTAAGCCTGATGACCTGAGTTTGATGCCCAGAACCCATGTAAAAATGAAAGAGAAACTACTCCACAAAGCTGGCCTCTAACCTACACACACATACACACACACACACACACACACACACACACACACACACACACACATTTGCGCTCTGAAGTGAGGGGTCTGCTGTTAAAACCTGTGCCACAGCCCCTCCATCTCTGCACTGAATTTCTGTCACCCTTGGGAAGGAAACTCAGATCTGAGGCTCTCAAACCTCAACTGGAGCCTGAACCCCTGTTCTCAGAAGGCTTGAGGTTTCTGAAACTCCTCACTGTTACATCCAAGTATTGTTGTCCGCCAATGCTAAGAAGCAGGGCCTGGCGTTCCCCTGACTGGGTGCTTATACTCAGGGAGAGGAAGCAATGAAGCCGGACGTCCAGGACACACAAACCTCTGTATCTGGGCGAGAACTGCCAATCACCTGAGCACGGTCCATCTGTGAAACAGCCAAGTGAGCAGGCAGTGGGGGCGCCCTGTCGCAAACCCACATCTGGGGTGCCCTCAGCCTGCACGGTGCACCAACGCCTACAAAGCTTAGGGAACTGACTCTAGGTGTGACCAGGTTAGGAACTGCCAGCTGTCACACGGGTATGGAGAAAGATGCTTTGGTCTCGCTGTCTTCCCTGCTGGGCTCCAATGTGATCTGGCCAGCCCACTCCTAAACCAGTTTGGAGGACGCCGGCAGCAATCTAGACGTCACAACTGTGGCGACGGAAGTCCCGCCCGGCCCAATCTTGCCATTGGCCTAGGACTGTGGGTAATGTAGTTTCTTCCCTGTACCCTGCCATGTAGCTGATCCTGACTCCTTCAGGCCACTGCCTGGAGAGAAGAAAGATAGAGAAAATAGTATCTTGGTCCACCACCCTCACCTTATGTGAAATTCACTCTGATTTCTCTGGCTACTTGGGTTAATGCCATTACTCAGGAATCTCCAGCACACACCTTATTCTTTAACCCTTCTGCTTCTGAGGTCCAGGGAGAGCTGCTTCGAATCTATCAGTCTTGGGGATGGAGGTTTTAGTTTTTCAACACGTAGTGGACTTCATTCATGGGGCCCTTGCGTTTCAAATGAAATGGTGCTCTAGTTCATGGGCCCCAAATTTGGGTATCTCGTTTGACAGAATAGCGACTTCAAGAGAAAGCTTAATGTCTAAGAACACTTGCTGCTCTTGCTGAAGAGTCAAGTTGAGTTCCCAGCACGCAGCAACATTAGGTTGCTCTTGTCCACCTGTAAAACTCACCCCCGGGGGATCCTGATGCCCTCCTCTGAAGGCTTGGTTCTGCCTCAACTGAATGTACCAGGCTCTGCTGACTTCCCAAGGGAGCCTTTATTTATCCTTTTGAAAGAGTTGATGGGGGTGTGTCAGAGGCGCGGGATGCTGGTGGGGAGTGGGAGGAGGGATGAGAGGGGGATCTGGGGTTGGTATGTAAAATGAATAAAAAAATTCTTAAATTATTTTTAAAAGTAGGTACCACAGTAATTACTAGTAAGCTTGATGCTGATCTTGCTAAACAGACAAATCCCTAAAATAACAGGTATGGAAAGGATGACACATGACTCTGATATTGAATACATTTTCATGAGTGTTGGAGCTTCTGAAGTCTTGAATGTATTGGGTCTGTCAAGCTACATACATGCCTTTGTAAATAGTCATTCTTGATCTCATTAATCAGGTGGTGAGTGGTGAAATGTAGCAGAGCTAAAGGATAGAATTCAATAATTACTTTGTGAACAGGATAGAATGGTCATGTTGAAATTGGTTTGATTTTAAAATGAGCAATAAATTAAATACAAAACAAAAAGAATACAAACAGGCTAAGAGATGGCTCACAATTAAGAGAATTGCTGTTCTTGCAGAAGACCTGAGTCTGATTCTCAGGACCCACATTGGATGGTTCTCACAACCATCTGGAGCTCCAGTTCCAGGGGATTCAATATCTTCTTACATGCAAACATGCAGATACCCAAATACACAATGAAAAATAAAACCTTAATAAACAAAAAAACTCCAAAGGAAAAAACAAAAAATTATCAGGCCACTGTGGAAAAGATACAACATAGAGAGCTTGAGACTTATCCTTTTGACCATGCAAATTTCCCTCTTGCTTGGAGTTTGTAACTTAGACTTCAGGTTTCATAGTAGCCCCAGATGGGGAGTGGCTGGATTTTTGTACCTAAATTGTTTGTTTCAACAATGTGGCTCATGTGGAATACCTCCCACACTTCTGGAAGTCTAGAATTGGACACAGCATAAGCTCAAGCCATATCTTAAACGAACTCAGTAGAACTCAGTATGAGTGTCAAATGAGATGTCCTAACAATGACCTCCCACAGTAGTCATGAGTCCCTGATAAGGCTCAAACTGAGCACATCCCACATGACTTCATTGGATATTGTTTGGTTTTTCTCTGGACTCCAGCCAATGAGCTTCTTTCGTTTATTGAATCTGTTTCATTGAAAAGTATAAAAACAGGAAGATGGAAAGTGCAACAGTTGACTAGACATGACAAAAGAAAGACATGGTATTTCAAATAAATAGACATTAACCAATAGAAAGAGAAAAAGGAAAAGTGAGAGCCCAAGGATGCATGGGACAATAACAAAGTATTTATCATTTGTATTACTGAAATCCCTGGAAAAGAACAGAAAGAATTCGGATGAAAAAAATAACTTTAAATCTCCCAAGTTTGGCAAAGGGCATAAACCTTCAGAACAAAAGAAAAAATCAACACCAATCAAAATAAACTCTCACAGCTGGGATCAGGACACCGAAACAGGAAGAGTGCTTCAAGTTCAAAGCTAGCCTGGGTTCACTAGTACCAGACCTGCCCTGACTATATATCAGGACACTATCAAAAAAAAGAAAGAAAGAAAGAAAGAGAGAAAGAAAGAAAGAAAGAAAGAATAAAAGAAAGAAAGAAAGAGAGAAAGAAAGAAAGAAAGAAAGAAAGAAAGAAAGAAAGAAAGAAAGAAAGAAAGGGAAAGAAAAGGAACTCAAATTTTTCATACCTGGTACATTACAGACTTTTGAACATTACAGAGAAAAGCATTTTGAATATATCTCAACTGAAATGACAGATTATGAACAGTTCAATTGGTAGATTTTTAACCAGAAACCATAGTTGAGAGAAGAAATGGAAGGGATGGAATAATACTGAAAATACTTTCGAAATATGGATCCTATATGCCACAAAAACTACATTCAAGAAAGAAGGGAATGTGAGGGTGTCCTTAGATGAAAGAAAATGAGAATGTCACCAGCCTAGCATAGAGAAAATTCACTAATTAGAAAGGAAATATTAACAGAAGGTTTGCAATTTCAAGAAGAAAAAAAAAACCAATGGAATGGGTACAGGTAAAAGGGAACTGTGGTAATAAGGCAGGTATACACCAAAGTGCTAAATGTTACAGTCTGTTAAGGTCATGTATTGGTTTGGTTATTTGACATCATCTAGGATCACTATGAAGGGAGAGTCAGTGAGGGATTGTTTAGATCAGGTTGGGCGTGGCCATATTTGCGAAGGGTTACCTTGATTATATTAACCGAAGTGAGAAGACTTGCATATCATGCATCATACCTTGTACAGAGAATTGTGGCTTGCATAAGAGTAGAGAAAGGAAGCTGGGCGGTGGTGACGCACACCTTTAATCCCAATACTTGGGAGGCAGAGCCAGGCGGATCTCTGTGAGTTCGAGCCCAGCCTGGTCTACAGAGTGAGATCCAGGACAGGTACCAAAACTACACAGAGAAACCCTGTCTTGAAATAAACCAAAAGAAAAAAAAGGAGGCGGGGCTGGAGAGATGGCTCAGCATTTAAGAGCATCTGTCCTTCTCGCAAAGAAACCATGTTCAGTGGCTGGCACCTATAAGAGTAGTGAAAGTAACTCCAGTTCCAGCACATCTGATGACCTCTTCTGGCCTCCAAGGGCACTGCAAGCACATGGTGCAGACATAAATGCACTCAATACACCCATTTACATACAATAAATATCTAAAGAGTTCAGAAAGTAAGCTGAGTACTTGCATTAATGTATTAATTCATTGTTTTCTGATGTCATTATTTACTTCAAGTCCCTGCCACTCTGACTTCCTGCCATGATGCATCACATCCTGAAACTGTGAGCCAAATAAACCTTTTCTCCCTTAAGTTGCTTTTGTCAGAGTACTTTATCACAGCAAACATCTTCAAGACTGAATGCTTCACTGGAGAATGCTACAACACATTACAAAAACACACAGTACCAATTTTACAAACCATTTTCCAAAAAAAAAGGAGGAAAGCATAATCCCCAAGTCATACTGAAAGGCTGGTATCACTCTGACACCAGACAATGTCAAACACAAGACAACAATGACAGTAAACGCATCACTCAGGAAACTGGGGAAAACCTCAATAAAACAATAGCAAGTACTAACAACACAAAATCTAAACAAAATTATACACTACGGCTCTTCTCAGAATGCAAGTCTGGTTTAATATTCAAAGCTTAATGTGAAGCATCACATCAATAGACAACTCAACACATTGATTAACACATCTGATGAATTCCAACACCCAGTAACAAAAATACCTCAGCAAAAGGAAATTTCCTACATTTGATTTAACACACACACACACACACACACACACACACACACACACACTCCTTACGCTTAACATCACTCATGAGAAACTGAACACATCAGGAACCAAGTCCAGGTAAATTCTCACTAGTTTTAATGTCATATTGAAAGTGCTAATACAATACAAAGAACAGAAATACAAGCTATATAGATGAAGCCAGGTAGTGGGGGTGCACGGCTTTAATTCCAGCATGTCGGAGGCGGAGGCAGTCAGATTTCTGAGTTTGAGGCCAGTCTGGTCTAGCAGGACAGCCAGGGCTACCCAGAGAACCCCTGTCTTAAAACAAAAGAAAGAAAAGAAAAAAAGCTATACAGATGAGAAGGAAGAAAAACTATTTGACTATTCACAGACATTTATCTGTTTAATAGTTTAAGGATTCTCAAAAATTCTAAAAATGATTAGAAATACTTCAACAAAGTTGTAGAAGAAAAAAGACCCTTTCTGTACACTATACCAAATTCAATACCATGTAGAAATTCAATGTTTAAACATCCCAATTATAATTACTAAAAAATAAAAGATATAAATATCCCTTAAAATGTACAAAAGTTATATGGGTATAAACTATAAAAACAGCAATGAAGTAAGTCAAGGAATACTTAAATGAAAAGACATACCATGTTGTTGAGCTGGAAGATTTAAAACAAAGATATCAATTCTCAACAAACTGATCCACAGATCTAACTCAACTTCTATTAAAATTTGAACAAGATCTCATTTTTTACAAAACCAGAAAGACATATACTGAAATTATATAGAGATTTAAAAAAATAGTGCTAAATCAATTTTAAATAAAGAATCATCTTATCCAATTTTGATACTTACTATATAGCTTCGGCAATCAGGGAATCCAATAATTGGGAATCAACGAAAGTTCTAAGTAGTGTTTGGAATGACATAGTTTTTTTTCAGACTTAAAAATCTTAGGTGGTGCATAAAAAAAGTGGCCATTTGTATGTATTTGTAACATGCCTGGCATGACAAAAGTCCTGGGTTTAGTCTCAGGAACACACACACACACACACACACACACACACACACACACAAACACACTCTGCCTTACCTTCTTAAAGTATTTCATAACTTAAGCTTTCATATTTCTCATACAACTAATGCTCTCTAGAGAAATATGTGGAACAAGGGAAACAGTAAGTTTCTAGATTTGTTCTCAATTTTTTTAATACTAGACAGCAATGCCATACATATATATTCATAGTCTGTCTCTCTCTGTATATATATATTTATATATGTATATATTTATATATATATAAATGTATGTATGTATGTATGTATACACAAACACAAGACATATAAAGGGTTATCATCCTTTACTCCTTCACTCTCACCCACATTAGAAATCCATTAGCAAATGGCAAAGACTTGGCAGGACAGTGTGAAAGCAGTGCTTAAGTTTTTCATCCCTATGTCACCTCCTTATCACAAAAATATCACCTCCTGAACTAACACTACACTGCAAAGTAGGAGAGAGATACACCTGGGAAGGTTTTCATGAGTGCAAAACAACGACTAGGTGTCTCTCCTACTTTCTCAGGGGGAAAATAATGCTCAATTTCTAATATGTTTTCATAGGACAAGCAGCAATCTGCAACAAGTTTTCTCACAGTGAAGACACTTTCAGGGTTTCTCTTTGGTATGAATTAGCAGGTGCTACACAAGATGTGTCTGCCTGGAAAAGACTTTCCTCAGTGGTTATATTAAAAAAGTCACTTCCCAATAGAAGTTCTTGGATGTTGACAGGAGTCTGCCCACTTGTGAAAGGCTTTTCCTCACCTGCTTCACTGGTAGGGTTCCTCTCACTGTGCATCCTTCGATGGTGAGTGAGGGATGAGCTGCGGCTGAAGGCCTTCCCACATTCACTGCACTCATAGGGTTTCTCTCCAGTATGGATGATGGAGTGTCGGATGAGGTTTGTGCTCCAACAAAAGGTTTTCCCACACTCAACACATTCATAAGGTTTCTCCCCACTATGAATCCGCTGGTGCCTTGTGAGTCCTGACCTGCGGTTGAAGGCCTTCCCACATTCTGTGCACTCATAGGGCCTCTCTCCAGTATGGATGCTGAAGTGTCGAATAAGGTCAGCTCTATTGCTAAAGGCTTTCCCACACTCTTTGCACTCAAAGGGTTTTTCTCCAGTGTGGGCCCTTTTATGCAAGATGAAAGTGGAGCAGTGGGTGAAGGCTTTTCCACACTCACTGCACACATAAGGCTTCTCCCCAGTGTGAATGCGCTGATGCCTCTTGAGGTACGACCTGTGGTTGAAGGCTTTGCCACACTCGAGGCACTCAAAGGGCTTCTCCCCAGTGTGGATCACATAGTGGTGGATCAAGGCTGCACTCTCACAAAATGCTTTCCCACACTCACTGCACTCATAGGGCTTCTCCCCAGTATGAGTCCGTTGGTGCCACAGGAGGTAGGACCTGTGTTTGAAGACCTTGCCACACTCAAAGCATTCATACGGGTTCTCCCCACTGTGGATGATGTAGTGTCGAATGAAGCCTGGCCTGTCTCGAAAAGCTTTTCCACATTCTTTACAAACAAAAGGTTTTTCTCCAGTGTGGCTCCTGTTATGTAAGACGAAAGTAGAGCGGTGTGTGAAAGCTCGGCCACATTTATCACATTTATAAGGCTTCTCCCCACTGTGGATCCGCTGGTGCTGTGTAAGGTGGGATTTGCGGTTGAAGGCCTTCTCACACTCCATGCACTTGTAGGGCTTCTCCCCACTATGGACCATGTGGTGTTGAAGAAGGTATGTGCTCTTGCTGAAGGCCTTCCCACACTCCCTACACTCATATGGCTTCACTCCAGAGTGACTCCTCTCATGGCGAGCAAGGAGGCGCTTCTTGCTGAATACTTTGCCACAATCATGACATCTAAAGACACTTTCCTCCTCCTGAATTACAGGGTCCTTATCTGACTCATTCGAGCGACAATTACTGACAGCATTTCCTGAAGAAATGTGCTTCTGTATAACCTCTGAACACATGTCTTCAGCTGTCACTAAGCTATCACGTCCAAGACTGATTTTCCCAGGAAGCAGCTTGCTCTGAGGCTCTATCCCTGTTTGAAAGTGTCCTTGCTGCATTTCTGAAGAACCAATCTGACCAGGAGTTTGCACTGACTGGGAGTCCTCTGAGGCTTCTTTTGTTAACTTGCCCTGGCGTGAGACTCCTTTAGATAGGGCTGGCTCACAAGTGGTAAGTTCGGTGGCCTTGGTTTTTCCATTGTTACCTGAAATAAGCAACACACAGCAGAATAACAGAAACCCAGAAAAAACAAAAGTGCCGTGTTAAAAAAAAACAGCAGACTTGAAACAGTACCTTGACGTCTGTTAACCCTGGTTTGCAATTTCCATTTTTTGTGATTCTTGAATTCTTGACTCTTAAGGGGAGACCAAATTGAAAGTCTAGATGATAGGAAAGAGAGTCTAGGGTAGACATTCTCAATTTCTGACTTAAGAGGCCAGCCTGGTCTACAAAGCAAGTTCCAGGACAGTCAGAGCTGTTAAACAGAGAAACCCTGTCTCAAAAAACATCGACTGCCACCAAGCCTCATGACCTCAGTTCAATGCCTGGTACAAGATAAAAGGAGAGAACTGACTCCTGACAGTTGTCCTCTCATCATCTTCACCCATGTTCTGTGGCACATACATACATGAATGAATGCACACACACACAAGAAATAGAAACACAATAGTCTGCTGCCTCCCAGCACATCAGGAGACGGAGATAAAAGGATCACAAGTTTGAGATCAGCCTGGCTATTTACACAGACAGCTTGAGGGCCAGCCTGACATACCTATAAAAACACTACTTCAAATTCCGGAAAAATATACTTTTAGCATATATAACTAATAAAGTATTATGAATGTGGACTGGGAGGTGTGACTCAGTAGTAGGCACTTATTAGCATGTCTGAGGCTTTTGAATGAAAGAAAAAAAAGAAGAAAAATGTGCAAAGAACTCTGAGTTAATAATGTTAAAAAAAAGCACTTATCTGAATTATTTCACAGAAGACACAGAATTGTCAAAAATCTTTTAATAAGCCACTAACCCCTCCTTCCCAATGAGAAAAAAATGAAATACTGTGGTGTCCCCATCTGATTAGCAAAACCTGAGAAGCACCCACCCTTATAGCATCAAGTGCTGGATGGGCTAGGGACAAAGTAGGACATGCACGCAGACACTGGTAAAGAACTGCTTGCTAAGTGTCGCTCTACAACTCAGAATGGGTGAAAGACGAGAAACGGGGTAGACAGAGCACAGCTCCAGGGTTCCGAAAGAAACATGAGACTGAAAGGAAAACCTCAAAAGCAGGGCCAAAAACAGGCCCAATGATTCAAGAAACCTACCCGCCATGGAATTCCAGAAAACAGCCAACCCTCATCACATATCCACGGGAAATCTGGCTTTCATTTCATCCTGTGGTTTATAAAACAACAACAATAACAGTTTCTGCCCTTCCTCCCTCCTTACTCTCCACTACAAAAACGAATTCTCAGACCCTGCACAAACCCTTCTCTCTCCTGTACCCTCAGATACTGAGGCACAGGGCTTGGGGGCACCAACCTCTCAGACCAGTAAGGGCTGCTCTTGCTATTCTGAGGTCGAACTGAGTCTACTCTTTCCCATTCCCCCTTGAGCAAACTTCTTACAATACATTCTTTGCCACGGTCACCTATACAACACGAACGGTAAGGCTTACATGTTGGTTCGTGTTTGGAGACAGGGTCCCACTGTGCAGCCTTGGACGGTCTGGAACTAGCTATGGAAACCAGGCTGGCCTTGAACTCACAGAGATCCACCTGCTTCTGCATCATAGGAAAAGCTTAATTTTTGATGTGTCGCTTTCTTGTCAACCCCCAGTGTGAAGGAAAACAAAAGAGGGCTCAGGAGACGACTCAAGTGGGTAAGGAGCTTGCAGCCAAGGCTAATAAACTGAATTTAATAATAAGCAGACTCCACATAGTGGAAAGAGAGAACCAACTTCCAGCTCCTGCAAGTTGTCCTCTGACTCTCATATGTACACTGTGGCATATATGTGCACATACACACAAAATAAAAAAGGAAAGAAAGAGAAAAAAGAAAGGAGACGGAGGAAGAGGAGGAGGAGGAGGAGGAGGAGGAGAAGGAGGAGGAGGAGGAGGAAAGAGAGAGAAGTCTCCGGAAGACTCCACTAGTCCTGACCACGTCCCTTACCTGCACTGATGCTTGGGAAAAGGTCTTTCATCACCGGCCACAGCTCCTGCCCGTGCCCCAGTCGACACAGCAGCTCAGGTCTGGGAACAGGATACCCTTCGAGGAGAGAAAGGTGGACTCATGATTTTTTTTTTTCCTGAAAAGAGATGAAGACCCTCAATGTCATCTGGGACTTCAGGACCAGAATTTGGCCTTGGAATGAAGCTGCTCTCAGCAATATCAATAAAGTTAGCATGTGATTTGGAAACTTAAAAGAGTATGCTAAAATCTGTAAAAGGTGTGCCTGGTAGGACAAGACTATAATCCAGCTACCAGAGAGGCTGAGGCAAGAGGACAGCAAGGCCAAGCCTGCCTGGGAAACTTGATGAGACCTTGTTTTAAAATAGAAAGGAGAGCTAGGGACACAGTCCAGTGGTAGAGTGTGCGCGGAGACTACAGAGACAAGCACACCCCTTGAACTGGGGGGGGGGGGACCAAGTATTTTTATGCAGGTTAGTTTTTGTCAACTTGACACAAACCTAGACATATTTGGGAAGCCAAAGCTCCAAGGAGAAAAATGCCTCTAGCAGGATGGCTTGTAGGCAAACCAGTGGGGCATTTTTACTCGAGTGAAATGAGGGAGGGCCCAATCCATGTGAGTGGTGTCACCCTTGAGCAGGAGGTCCTGGGTTCAATAAGAAAGCAGGCTGGGCACCCATGGAGAGCAAGCCAGTAAGCAGCACTCTCAGTGGCCTCTGCATCAGCTCCTGCCTCCTGGTTCCTGCTCGAGTTCCCACCTTGGCTTCCGCTGATGATAGACAATAACCTGTAAGCCAAATGAACCCTGTCCTGCCCAAGCTGATTTTGGTCATGGTGTTTTATCACAGTAATAGAAACCATAACTAAGACATGTCCATAACCAATATTTATAGGGCATCTAAGGGATGTATATTAGGTTAATTCATGACTGAAGAATATTTAAGGGAAAATTTAGGAGTAAAACTGGCATATTCAAAACATCAAGTATTTCCATTTAAAACAAGACTGATTATTAATTCATTTTCCTGTGTACAAAGAAATTCTTAAAGCTGGGCAATATAATAAAAAATCAGAGTCTGGCTGTTGGCTCATACTTTTAATCCTAGTACTCAGGAGGCAGAGACACGTAGATATCTGTCAGTTCAAGGCCAGCCGACTGAATACTGAGTTCCAGGCCAGCCAAAGCTACACAGTGAGACCCTGTCTAAAAAACACCAAACATACGAAAGGAACAAGCTTGGAATCGGTGATGGTTAGCCCCTAAAACATCAGTGTGTTGGCTAGTTTTATATCAATTTGACACAAGCTACAGCAGTGGTTCTCAACCTTCCTGATGCTGCGACCCTTCAATACAGTTCCTCATGTTGTGGTGTCCCCCATCCATAAAATTATTTTTGTTACTATTTCATAACTATAATTATGCTACTGTTATGAATTATATAATACACGTATCTTATGTTTTCTGATGGTCTTAGTTCACCCCTGTGCAAGGGTTGTTCAACCCCAAAGGGGTCATGAACTGCTGAGCGACAGTCAATGGAGAAAAGGGAGCCTCAACTGAGAAAATGCCTCCATAAGATCACGATGTAGGCAAGCCTGTAGGGCATTTTCTTAATTAGTGATTGAGGAGGAGGGCCCAATCCATTGTGGGCAGGACTATCCCTGGGCTGGAGGTCCTGGGTTCTAGAAGAAAGCAGGCTGAGTAAGTCATAGGAAGCAAACTAGTATGTAGCACTCCTCCATGACATCTGCATCAGCTCCTGCCTCCAGGTTCCTGCCCTATGTGAGTTCCTGTCCTGACTGCCTTCGATGGACTATGATGCGGAAGCAGAAGCCAAACAAAGCCTTTCTTCCCCAGCTTGCTTTTGGTCATAGTGTTTCATCAAAGCACTTAGTTAAGACAACTGGCATCTGGGAGGCTGAGGCAAATAAAAGAATTGCCACAAGTTAGAGGCCAAGCTGGGTTACACACTAAGTTCTATGCCAGCCTGGCCTATAAAGTGAGACCTTGTCTTAAAAAACAACATACTGGGTGTAAGTGGCACATTCCTTTATTTCCAGAACTCAGGAAGCAGAGACAAGTGGATCTCTGAGTTCAAGGCCTGCCTGGTCTACACAGTGACCCTGTCTCAAAACAAACAAAAACGTATCCCCAAAATAAAAATAAACAGGGCAGGTAAAGGTGCTTGCCACCAAGCCTAAACGTGACCCTCAGGATCAATGTAGCGAGGAGAAGTGAGTCCTCACGTTGTCCTCTGAGCTCTATGTATCATAGCACAAGTGTGCATACACACTAACACACAGTATAATCCTAGCACTTTGGAGACGGTGACAGGATAATAAGGAACGCAAGGTCATCCTCAGCTATGTAATGAGTTCAAGGCCAGCCTGGGCTGCATGAGACCAGACCACTTTATAAAAGACAAAAATCAAGTCTATTTAGCTCAGTTTAGAGGGAAGTCTTTCCTGTATCCCCTCTTCCTTTCCTTTCCTCTGTTCCCCCTCTTTTCCTCCCTTTACTAGGGTCTCTCCATGTCTCCTAGGGTGGCCTCAAACTCCTGATCCTGTTGACTTGGGTTCCCAAGTGCTATGATTACAGGTAGGTATGAGCGACCACACTCAATCAGTACTGATGTTCTATAATCCACTGTAACTAAGGCCATGCCAGGACCACATTGATAAGTACATTAACCCCTGGAAAGGACAGTGGCTCCAGTAACTTTTGCTTCTCTCCTTCCACATTTATGTGGATCATGGAGTTAGCACTCAGGTTTTTGGTTTTTTTTTTTAAGATTTATTATTTTTTAAAGATTTATTTATTATTTTATGTATATAGGTATTTTGCCTGCATGTATGCCTGTGCCCCTTTTGTGTGCATATTGCTCTCAGAGGCTATAAGAGGGCATCAGATACCCTGGAACTAGAGCCACAAATGGCTGTTGGCCTCCATGCTGGTGTTAGGATTTGAACCTGAGTCCTCTGGAAGAACAGCCAAAGCTTTTAACCATGAAGCCATCTCTCTAGCCTCCAGCTTAGGCAAATGCTAAGCTATCCTGCCAACCCTAAACCTCACTTCTCAAAGATATAACCACTTCAATATTACCATGATGATAAGTAAGTCTCCAAACACATAACCATCTAAATTTGTTGTGGAATATTCCTTTACACTGTGTGAAGATGTCACTGTGATTGGTTTAATAAAAAGCTAAAGGGCCAATACCTAGGCAGGAGGTATAGGAGGCACTTCCAAGTAGAGAGAAAGGAAGAGGAGATGAATCTAGGCATGGGAGAGACGCCAGATACGCCAAAGGACCCTGAGAGAAAACAGGAGATGCAAGATGAAAGAGGGGCAAAAAGCCATGAGGCAAACATATAGACTAATATGAATGGGTTAATTTAAGTTATAGGAGCTGGTGGGAAAGCCTAAACTATAGGCGAAGCTTTCATAATTAATAAGTCCCTGGGTCATGATTTTGGGGTTGGCAGTCCAAAACAGCCTGCTACACAAACCACAGCAACATGTATTTTCATTAACCCATCTTTGTTTAGCTCCCAAGCAAAGTTTTACAGTGTTCTTGCAGGTCACAGACTAAATGTGGATTCTATTCAGAATCTCTCACAGCATCCCCAGGTAACCTCCCTCCAAGCATGTATTAAAGGAAGACCATGCAAGTACAAAGTACAAAAGAAGAAGGCCCTTAGCACACAGAACCAAGCTACCTACACTCTAACCTTGGATTTCTCAGCATTTAGACCTACGAAAAATAACCATTTGTTAAAGAACTAAAAAAGAAAAAAATGAAAACTTCACAGGAGGAGCCAGGCTCATGGATGGCAATTGCTGCCTCAAAAAATGTTGGCCACAGGGCCAGAGAGATAGCTCAGCAAGTAAAGAAGCGTCCAAAGTCCTCCAAGGCTGATGACCTGAGTTCAATCCTCAGGACCATATGGTAGACAGAAAGAATGGACTCACACAGGTTATCCTCTGACCTCCATACACATGCCATAGCATAAATGCCACCCTCCCGCCACAAGATATAAAAGTATTAATATTTTTCAAAAAAAAGAAAAAGAAAAAACCCACATAATGTTGGCATTCTGGCCTCCTCCTTGGGGACCCGCCCTGCACATCCTGATGTAAAGCCTACTTTAAGAGAAGACGACTCCTCCTCCTCCCTCTCTCTATTCCCACGAGATGCGCACCCTCGCTCCACCCGCCTCTCTCCCTATCTTTCTCTTTCCCTCTTTCTCCCCTCACCAAATAAAACTCTTCCCTGAGCACTGTCTGCTTGGCGTCTCTGTCTCTCACCACCCATGGGGCACCTTGTCCCAAAGGCCCCTGTGCACCATATGATAACACAGAAGCCACTGCAGAAAAACAAAAACATGCAGAAAACCAGAGACCACTGAGAGTAATGACTAAATGAGTCTTTCCTGTTGCAAATTTGATAAAGCAGAGAAAAAGAAAAATACCAAGGGTCTCGTTCTCAGGTGAAACTGGCCTTACACTCACAATCCTTCTCTCTCAGCCTCTCAAGTACCAGTATAAGAGTATCACTACCTTTGGGGAAAAAATACGGGGGCAGGATAGGGAGAGGGCTTAGCAGGTAAAAGCACTAGCCACAGGGGGCTGGAGAGATGGCTCAGTGGTTAAGAGCATGTACCACTCTTCCAAAGGACTTGAGTTTGATTTCTAACACCCACGTCTCACGGCTCATAACTTCTTGCAATTCCAAATCATTCAATACATCCAGCCACCTCCAGCACCTGCACGCATGTACTGACACACTCACATATGTAGGAGACATGAGGTCCTTGTGCTCACAGGTAAGTACTAGGGAAACCAGGAATGTTAAACATGCAGGGTTGTCTCTTCAAAGAAAGAGATGCATGACCTGTTTTCCACCTAGAAGCCTGGGAGTGAGGTGGTTATAGCCTGGTGACCTTGGTACTATCTGTATGGCCAAGCCAACCTGGCTCCCCCAGACTCATATGTTTATCTCAGTCAATCTATAGTGCTATCTTCTCCCAGACCTTATCATGAACTGTTTACCTGAGCCTGCTTTCCTAGTTAATCCATTGATCTTTATGAAAGAGGTCACATGTACTTTACAAAGAGTTTTGATGCAGTCATACCTAAGATTTATTGTGCATACAGAATCAAGTACCACCAGGGAACATTTTTCTAAATTGTACAGTACTTAAATATGCCTAAAATAAACTGCCTGGTGTCAAACTCTCAACATTTGAATCAACACCAGCCACTGAGTCATGTCGAACCAGACTTCCTTCTTGACTCATTAGGATCAACTCTCTGCTGGCCATGGTGTTTGCAGATACTCATGTACACATACAAATGACTAAAAATAATGAAAATAAATCTTGTGAGGGGAAAAAAGCACTACCACAAGAAGCTGGAAATTCTACCTCTGGGTTCTATGAAATACCCCTTTCCTCCCACAGTCATCCTCTCTGTATTACCCTTGGAGCTAAAGGTACTATGTTTCTGGCCCAAAGACAGACAACATAGGAAAGGATGAGTCTAGAAAAAGGTCTGAAGCAGTGGGAAGAAGAGGAGGCAGGCTCAGAGGACCCCTAAACCATCAAGGCCTGGAACCAGCGGGTAGAAAGAAAAGAGCAGATAACCCGTCCCCCCGGAAATGGGAGGCAACAAGACTTACCCAGAGAGACCAGGAGCCCACGGTTTTCCAGCATCACCTCCTGGTACAGGGTCCTCTGAGCTGGAGCCAGCTGCCCCCACTCCTCTTGGGTGAAAATTACAGCCACATCCTCAAAGGTGAAAGCCACCTGAAAAGTCACTAAATGTATTAGTGTTGGCCTTGGGCGGCTCGGTAAGATGTCATACATGCATTGCTCAAAAGGTATATAAAGGAATGAAGGCCCAAAGTACACAGCACATCCTGAAGGTCATGCTGCTTCCTGGCTCCAAGGGGAGAGATATGCTGTTGGGGCATGTGATGGCGAGATTTCATTGACAACTTGACACAATCCAGAATCACCTGGGAAGAGAGGCTCAAGGAGGGACTGTCTAGATCAGGCTGGCCTGTGGGCATGTCTGTGGGAGATCATTTTGATTATGTTAAGG
The DNA here is from genome assembly GCF_949786415.1 of Peromyscus eremicus. Lineage (NCBI taxonomy): Eukaryota > Metazoa > Chordata > Mammalia > Rodentia > Cricetidae > Peromyscus > Peromyscus eremicus. Next base: position 178,455,166 of record NC_081416.1, read on the forward strand.
TGGGAAGACCCAACCTAAAAGTGATTGACACCATTCCCTGGGTTTGTGCCCTAGACTGCATATAAAAGGAGAAAGTGGAGTCACTGAGTTGCTTATCAGGAAAAGGCCAAGCTTTACAACTTATCTATCCCCTGGGACCTTAAGTAGCAAAAGGCAGGAACCCAACTCCCAAAAGTTGTCTCCTCATTTCTAAATGCAAAGCCTATACATACACACACATACATAAATGAATAAACATAACTTTTAAATAATTAAAAATAAGTGCTGGCTGTGACCGCTCACACCTTTAATCCTAGCACTTCAAGAAGCAGAGACAAGACGGGTCTCTGTGAGTTCCAGGGCAGCCAGGGGCTACTTGGTGAGACCCTGCCTCGTGAACGAACAAACGGAGAAAAGCGGAGGAGCACACGCATGCGTGCATCTATGGCTCTCTTTTTCTGACCATGAACACACTGTAACCAGTTCTCTCAAACTCCTGCTGCGGTTGACTTCCCTGTCGTGACAGACCCGGGATTGTGAGCCAAATAAACCCTTGCTTCCCTCAACAGCCTTTGTCAGGGTATCTTATCCCAGGAACAGGAAACAAAGCTAAGACGAAGACGGGGGCATAATTATGCCAGTGTGAAGGGCAGCAACCCCCCACACGCAGGAGCTCTTAGAAAGTAACAAACCAGGAACACCAACTGTGAGTTGTGAGAGAGCCTCTGTCTGGGGTATCGCAGGAATGACAAAACAATGACAATAACAATGGAACCGATACCAATAACGTTAAAGATAGCAATTCTTCAGTTTCACTGGTCCCGCTAGTTTCCTGCCCATGCTGAATGCTTCACAAGTCCTCAGTTCTGAAGTCAGACTCCTAGAGTTTCAATCCAAGCTCCTGAAACTACCACTCCACAGCTGTGCAACATTAGGTACCTCACTTCATCTCTGAGCCTCCATTTCCAGATCAAGACAGTAATTCTCACTTCATCGACAACAGCTATGAGGGAAAAACAAAACAAAACAGAAAAGGGTAAACATGGGTTAAAAAAACAGCCACGAGACTGAGATGAGATTTTTGAAAAATAAAGCATACCACACTTGAGCCGGGCAGTGGTGGTGCATGCCTTTTATCCCAGCACTCAGGAGGCAGAGGCAGGTGGGTCTCCAAGTTTGAGGCCAGCCTGGCCTACAAAGAGAGTTCCAGGGCACTCAGGGTTATTACACAGAGAAACCCTGTCTCACACAACACTTAACTGTTTATTTCCATTAACTTCTACAGCATGTGGTCACCTATATATCAGTCAGTGACTAAAAGATGTCCACAAATTCAAGTATATCTTTGTGTTTGTTAAGACAAGGTCACACGTAGTCCAAGCTAGTCTCAAACTTGCTATGTAGCCAGGGCTGACCTTGAACTCCCAATCCTCCTGCTTCTGCCTCTCCAGTGCTGGGACTACAGGAATAACTAAATGAGGGTGCTATGCGGGCAAATGAGATGGTCTGGAGGGGAAAAGTACTTTTCCCCCAAGCCAGGGCACCTGAGTTCGAGCTCCAGAACCCATATAAAAGTAAGAGAGATCCAATTCGGGAAAACTGTCCTTGGACCTCAAACTCATTGCTCACACATGAGTGAACACAAGCTTGCACACAATCAAACACACAAATTTTATAATTTTTAAAAAGTGACCTCTGAGCAGAAATGTCAGAGAGAATGGTCTTGCAGGGATCTGAGGATGACCTGAGACAGAGGGAACTGCAAGGGTTAAAGACTGGAGAAGTACAGAGAAGTTTTGGTCAGGTGAGTACACCTGAATAGCAGTGAGCCAGAGAGAAAAAGGAAACAAGATTGTAAGTGGTCAACCAGGAAGAATAAGAGACTTATAGACCATGTATGCTTGGATTATGAGTTGATGAAAGTCTTTAGCCTGGAGCTTCATTCACCTTTCAAACCTTTAAATACCCATTGGAGGCCTGACATTCATTCACCTTTCAGTCCCTTAAATACCTTTTGGAGGCCTGACATTCATTCACCTTTCAGTCCCTTAAATACCTTTTGGAGACCTGACATTCGTTCACTTTTCACTCCCCTAAATACCTATTGGAGGCCTGACATTCATTCACTTTTCACTCTCCTAAATACCTATTGGAGGCCTGACATTCTTGGCATGAGGAAGCTGTAAGGGGGCTAACTAGCAAAGGGTCATCCTGGAAACTGAGGGCTATGTGTGGCCTTTATTAGCAGCAGAAACAACTACAACAAGCAGGAACTAGTTATTAAAACAAATCCTAGTCATCTGTTGCCTATTGTTACAGAAGTTATGTGTAGGACTCTATAGATTATCAAGAGAAATAGTCATCTGGCTAACTGTAGATATGACTTACAGGCTGACTTCCAAGGTGTTTTGTTACAGAAAAGGTGGCAGGTTGCTCAGATTAGGGCTCAAAGTCCTACTTCTTTAGGTATGGCCTTCCCTGTCCATGTGTATAAATGACCCTCTCGGGTGCTAAGTGAATAAAAAAAGAAAGAAAAGGAAAGGAGATGACAGTTCCTAGGTGTGGTAGAGGGGAAAGTTTATTATGGATATGTGGAGGAGCGTAGCTAGAGACATGGACATCAGAGAGAGTCCAGAGTGGACATGACCCTGAGCCATGTGAGGAGAGGGGGAGGGGGACCAGGTGCAGCAGTCAGAAGCCCAAAACAGGAGGGGTAACCAAAATGGTTGGATTATATAGGGACGGTGAGCTGGGGGAAGGGCTGCCCAGCCCCTGGGCTGGAGATGTTTAGGGTAGAGGGCGGGTACTCCAACCAAGAGGACCCTGTAACAGGTAGGGACTGAGGGATGCTAGAAGAACCTGGCAGCCAGGTCCGCTTTGGTATGTTAAATAAGCACCTCAGCCGTTTGTCTCGGCTTTGAGACCTAACACCAAGACTGGAGAAGAATTGGGTGACCATCCAGAGCCACTTTTCCTAGACAAGCACAACTACAAAGACAAACCGAGAGGCTCTCTTGACTGACAGGCTTTCGGAACCGAGGAGACGTCAAACATCTCCGTCAACCCACCTGCCTGGCGTCCACCAGCGCCGACGCCATCCTGAGACCCCCGTGGGCTTCGTGCCCCGGGCAGGACACCTTGGCTGACGGCGGCTCGGTTCACCGCCTGATGTCCAGGATTGCCTGTCAGAGGAGACGCCCCTCAAGCCCTATAGGAAGGCTGCTAGGATTTCCACAGCGGGCCTGGACCACACCGTCGTGCAAGAATGACATCACGGCACGGCGACAGTAAGTCCCACCACCCGCTCCTCAACAGGAGGGAAGCACACTATATTAGGCTTTTCATTTGCCGAGCAAGCCTGACTCGGGTGCTATGCCTTCTGGGTAATGTAGTTCTTCCTCTGCTACCTACCCCTCTCTCCTCCCCCCTCCCAACCCCATTGGAGTGCCTTGGTGTTTTCCTAGACTATAGACCCAGCGTTGTGTCTTGGACACAACAATAAATATTGTTATTATTTGACATTGTTTCACTTTTAATTTTGGGGACAGTCTCAATAAATTGGCCAGGTTGGCCTTGAAATTTCTCGGCGGCCCAGGCGGGCTTTGAAATCGTCCTGCCTCAGTCTCCTGAATACTTAAGATTGTTGGCATGGGTCACCAGGCCTGGCTTCAGACCCACCCAGTAACAATGCACAGCTTGGGAGGATTCGGGCACTGAGTGAGACTGCCACTCTTTCAACGTAAAATGTAGTTTTTTCAGGGCGGGTCTGGAACCTTTGCCAAAAATCTGGGCAAATGTAAAGATGAGAAACTGGGCACTCTAGGGGACCCCAGACATCTCTCCTTATCCACCCCCTTTTTCATTTATTACTTATTTTGTATATGTGTGGGCGTGGGTGTGCCTCTGTACCTGAGTGGAAGTACAAGGACTTCGATCCCCACCACCCTGGTACAAGCTGGGCACAATGATGAGCATCTGTAATCTTAGTGCTGGGGAGCTGGAGATAGGAGGTTCAATGTTCCCTGACCAGCCAGTCTAGCCAAATCAGTTGAGTTTCATGTTCAGTTCAGAGATCTACCATCTCAAAACATGAGATGAAAGCCGGGCATGGTGGTGCACACGCCTTTAATCCCCAAACCTGGGAGGCAGAGTCCGGTGGATCTCTGTTAAGTTCGAGGCCAGCCTGGTTGACAACTGGAGTTCCAGGACAGCCAAGGCTGTTAACACAGAAAACCTGCCTCAAAAAAAAAAAAAAAAAACAACCAAACCAAAAATGAGATGGAGAGCAATAGAGTATCTACCTGATGTGGACCCTTCGCCTTCACCCCCCCCCCCAAACCCCCCCCCCCCCACAGTTAAGACAAAAAGATTCTACCAAATTGACATACCAACTCACACAAACAAAAAGATGTTAAATCAGGTTTAATTAGCATCTTCAAAGAGAAAACAAGCAAAACAGATGAGGTAACAGAGCCTGGAGAGCTCCCTGAATAAACACAAAGGAATAGGGGCAGGGCTCAGGAAGCAGGCTGACTACAAGGAGGCAGGATCCTATGAGAGTGGGCCCGGACCCAGGGGTGCTTCAGGATCTGGTCCAGGTCCAGTCGATCTGAGGGATGGTACCTAAGAAGCTTGGAGATCAAGTCTTGGGCCCCCACAGGCACTGAATGAGGAAACCTCAAATCCACCTAATGAGGCCGGGGAAGAAGAATGAGAATCTAGTTAATCTCTTTGCTTAGTTCTCTCCTTGTTCTGTCAGTCTCTTCAGGGTACCTGTGGTGATATTTTCTTTGTGCTTTAACAAATAAAGCTTGCCTGGAGATCAGAGGAAAAAGCCAGCCACTATATTAAACATAGAGGCCAGGCAGTGGTAGCACAAGCCTTGAATCCTAGCATTCGAGAGGCAGAGATTTATCTAGATCTCTCTGAGTTCAAGGCCATCCTGGCCTAATAAGACACTATCTCAAAAAAAAAAGCGCTAACCGTAACACAAATTACTAAACAGTCTTATTAATTAAAAAAAACCTGGAGCCAGGTATTGGGTTGAAAGCTGAAAGATCAGAGAGCAAGCCAGCCACGTCTTACCTCTAGGAACTCCTCAGCCCAAGAGCTCTATCACTTCCTGTCTGTCTGTACAGACCTCCAGACCTCTGCGGTTAACTAGTGATAGGATTAAAGGCATGTGTGCCACACTGCCTGGCCTCTATGTCTAATCTAGTGGCTGTTTCTGTCCTCTGATCCCCAGATAAGTTTTATTTGTTAGAGCACAAATAAAAATTACCACCACAGGTACCCTTCTGGCTATAGCATATATAGTCTTCTGTAAACACTCCAACCCTCAAAGGCCCAGGAGCTATCACTGTCTGCCTTCCTGATGTGGCCATCTCACCTTGACGATGCGTTTGTATGTCTCGCTGTGAGTGCTACTCTCGAAGGGTGGATTTCCCACCAGCAGCTCATAGCAGAGCACCCCAATACACCACAGATCCACCTTCTCATTATATGTTCTCCCTTCAATCATTTCTGGGGGCAAGTAGTCCAGAGTTCCGCACATTGTCTTTCTCCTAGAGCAGGACACAGAAGGGAGTGCTGTGTGTGCGTAGGCTCAGAATGAGGGAAATCCCGGCCCCGCCCCGTTCAGCTTCCAAGGAAATGGGAGACCCAGGGACATCCTAAAGAGCCCCATCCTGGGCAGGGTTTCAGAAATACAATTGTTAATATGGATCAAGATTCAGAGCGGCTGTGGGAGGTGGCTCCGTGGGTAAAGCATGTGCACTGAAAGCCCCAGGACCAGAGTTCTATCCCCAGAACCCACATAAAGCTGGGTGTGTGTCTATAGTCCCAGCGCTCTTAGAGTGTGATGGGAGGCAGAGGAGAATCCCTGGAAGCCTGCAGGCCAGTAGGCCAGCTAGCCTGACTATGAGCAGCAAACAAGAGACCTTGTCTCAAATAGGATGGAAGGTGAAGAGTCACACCTAAGGTTGTCTTCTGACATTCCCCCACACACATACACACACACAACACGGCACACATGTGCCTGCACTCACACATGTGAACACATGCATAGAATTTTTTTTTTTCTTTAAGATTCAGGGAAGGCAGATGGGTATAGTGGCGCACATCTCTAATCCTAGTGAAAGACCCCCACCAAAGGCCAAGACACAGTTCCCCCAGAAACCCAAAAGAGCTGAGGGAAGAGATAGCTTAAAAGTAAACAGAACAGAGTCTGTTCCCCCTTCCTGGAGAGGGTGAAGTCAGGTGTTTTCAAAAGAACAAAATCAGGATGTCTGGTGGTGACCGATTAACAACGAGATACCCCTCTCTGGAGATAACATGACCAGACCCTGGAGATGGGTTATAAAACTCCTGACAGGGCAAACAGATAAGCTAAAATAAGACAAAGTCCAGGCCTGGGAAAAACTGGACCAATCAAGGATGAACCCATACTAACCCCCTCCCCTCTAAGAAATTTTGTGGGTTTTGCCTATAAAAACTAACTTCCCCAAGAAAGAGTAACTCCTCCCTGCCTCTCTGCGCTGTGCGTTAACTTGTAAAGGAAATAAACCTTGCTTTTGCATTCTGGTATGCTCGTCCTCGGTGGTCTCTCTGGGGGGTCACGATCTGGGCACAACACTAGCACTTGGGAAGGTTTAGGGAGGAAAGAGTACTATGTGTGTGAGGCTAGAATGAGCTACAGGCCAGACAACATGAGAAACTGTTAATCAGAAGGCGGGGCTGTTCTTCTAAAGGACCCTAGATGGATTTCCCAGCACCCCCATGGCAGCTCACAACCATCTACAACTCCAGTTCCAGGGGATCTGATGCCTTCTGATCTCCACAGGCACCGGGTATGATAATCGGTGTACAAAACATACATGCAGGCAAAACACCCTAGTGTGGGATAATGCTCTTGTACACTGTAAAGATTTGTCACTCCCACTGGTTTAATAAAACGCTGATTGGCCAGCAGCCAGGCAGGAAGTGTAGGTGGGGTGACCAGACGAGGAGAAGGCTGGGAAGAGGAAAGGCAGAGATGGAGTCACCACCCAGAGGCAGAGGAATTAAGATGAGAATGCTGGACTGAAATAAGGTACCAAGCCAGGTGGCTAAACATAGATAAGAATTATGGGTTAATTTAAGCATAAGAGCTAGAGTTAGTTATAAGCCTGAGCAATAGGCCAAACAGTCTTATAATTAATATAAGCCTCTGCATGTTTATTTGGGTCTGAATGGCTATGGGACCAGATGGGACAGAAAATTTCATTTACAACACCCATGCACATAAGATTAAAAATGAAAAAAACCAAAACCCCAAACAAACCCTAAGAAGGCAAATACTGTAAGGGAAAATACACTAACTAACCCCATGCTTTCAAATGATTCAGTCAGGTAGAGTAAATCACACCGAGATAGGATGATTGCTCTAAGTTTGAGGCCAGCCTGGTCTACAGAGCGAGGAGGGAAGATTTGGAACATAATGATGGTACATCAAGAGGACCCAGGCAAATGTAGCTGATCAACACAGAAAAGTTCATTCCTGGAATGTTTACTAATTTTACACAGAGAAATCTTATGGGCAAAGGCAAATACTAATAAAAACCAGAAAAGCTCTGGTTGGGCCTTGTTTGTGTGTGTGTGCATGCCTACACATACACACACACACACACACACACACACACACACACACACACACACACACGACATTCAGTGTCTCTACTGCTCTCAGGTTTATTCCTTGAAGGCAAGGTTTCTCACTGAACCTAAACCAGCCATTTTTGCCAGGCTGGCTGCCAGCAAGCTTCCAGGATCTGCCTGTTTCCACCCCTCAATTTTGTGCTTACACAGGAAGTGCTCTTACTCACTGAGTCACCACTCCACCCAATTCTTTCAGTCTGCAAATGCATTTTAAAGGTATGCACTTGGAAAAGATGGTGTCCAAATACAAGCCCCTGTTTGAATCTGGGTCTTACATATGAGAAGAATTCACCCAGGTGAAAACTCCTCAATGGTTTAAGGGTCCCACCCCTATCCCATGTGGCCTACCTGAGAGAAGGGGTATGCACAGACCAACCAAAGTCCGCGATCTTCACCTCACCCCTGAACCCCAGGAGGAGATTCTCCGGCTTGATGTCCCTGTGAATCACCTTCTTCTCATGACAGTAGGTCAGGGCATCTGCCAACTCTTCTATTATCTGTGTAAACAAAAGCAATCTGGTGGGGGAAAGACTTTTACAGCCTCCCTGCGAGGTAGAATAGGCATTATGAATTTTTGTTTGTTTGTTTGTTTTGTTTTGTTTTGTTTTGTTTTGTTTTGTTTTTCAAGACAGGGTTTCTCTGTGTAGCTTTGAGCCTTTCCTGGAACTCACTTGGTAGTCTAGGCTGGCCTCAAACTTACAGAGATCCGCCTGGCTCTGCCTCCCAAGTGCTGGGATTAAAGGTGTGCGTCACCACCGCCGGCGGCATTATGAATTTTAAGACCACAATGGAAGCTCACTTCTTGAGGTAATTCCAATATTTTTTTTTTTAAGATTTATTTATTTATTATGTACACAGAAGAGGGTGCCAGATCTTATTACAGATGATTGTGAGCCACCATGTGGGTGCTGGGAATTGAACTCAGGACCTCTGGAGGAGCAGTCGGTGCTCTTAACCTCTGAGTCATCTCTCCAGCCCCCAATATTTCTTGGTGTGTATACGCATGCATATGTAGAACCCAAGGACAGTTTTCAGTGTGGCTCCTTATTGTCCACCCACCTTGTCTGTGGCTTTTAAGACAAGGTCTCACTGTATAGCCCAGGTTAGTCTTGAACTCATGAGCTCCGCATGTCTCTACTTCCTGAGTTTAGGATTAAGGAATGCACCCCCATGTCCTCTTGGTTCCCCAATATCTTTACTATAACACCATGGTTATAGCTTTGAATGGACACTAAAATGGACTGGTCTTCCCCGTGGACTTGGCAGAACAAGTAGCCAGATATAGAACCTGTGCTTAGCCAATCAGAACACTCCCCAAAGAGTCGGTCTCAAGGGAAGGCTATAGGAATCATTCATTTTGACTCAACTACTGCTGTTGGGATAATGGCTGCCTATAAATTTCTAGGTAACTTTTTTTTTTTTTTTTTTAAGATAGGGTTTCACTATGTAACCCTACTGGCCTAGAACTTGATATGAACCAGGCTGACCTTGAACTCCTGATCTTTCCGCCTCAGCCTTCCAAGTGCTGGAATTATAGGCCTGTAAAACTACATCCAGCTAGCCTTCCAATATATGTTTATGGTTCCATTTTCTGCATGACAGAGTTGGACCTTTTATATACTATTCTTATTACATTTATTTGTTTTTTGTGTGGTTATATGTATGTGAGTGCATGCACAGGTCCCAGGCTACCTTCTGGATTTGTTCTCTCTTTCTACCATGTGGGCCCCAGGAGGCCAAACTTACATGATCAGCCTAGGCAGCAAAGTATACATACCTATTGAGCCAGCTTTCCAACCTAAGTTAGAATCTGATGCTTGGTATAAAAGACTCCAGGTATGGTGCAGTGGCCAGCAGTCAGGTATCAGAGGCAAGAGGATCTCTGAGTTTGAGGCCAGTCTGGACTACATACAGCATTCCAGGTCAAGGCTACTGTCTTAGTTAGGGTTTCTATGGCTGCAATGAAACACCATGACCAAAGAGCAAGCTGGCAAGGAAAGGGTTTATTTGGCTTACACTTCAGCATTGCTGTTCATCACTGAAGGAAGTCAGGAAAGAAACTCAAAACAAGGCAGGATCCTGGAAGCAGCAGCTGATGCAGAGGCCATGGATGGGGTGCTGTTTACTGGCTTGCTTCCCATGGCTTGCTCAGCCTGCTTTCTTATAGAACCCAGGACCAGCAGCCCAGAGATGGCACCACCCACCATGGGCTGTGCCCTCCCCCATTGATCACTAAATGAGAAAATGCCTTACAGCCGCATCTCAAGGAGGCATTTCCTCAGCTGAGGCTCTTTCCTCTGATGACTCTAGCTGGCGTCAAGATGACACACAAAACTACCCAGTACAGCTAGTTGAGACCCTCTCTCAAAAAATAAAATAAAATCCAAACTATGAACACTAATATTCTAGAACTACTACCCAGGGCCATACACCAGAAACTGGACCACCAAGTCATATCTCAGCACCCCAGAAAAAAATTTTTTTAATGGAAACAGTCCAAAGCTGGGTGCGGTGGCAGATGCCTGTCTTCCTAGCAACTCAGGATGCTGCAAGTTCAAGCCAGCTTGGGCTATACAGGAGTTCCAAGTCATTCTCGGCTATATAGCAAGACCCTGCCTCAGGAAAAATATAGCACCCTGAGCCAGGCATAATGGCCTATGTCTATAATAATAGCGCACGTGAGGCTCTCCCTGGAGGATCACACATTTCAGATCAGCCTGGAGATTCTGGGAAAGCCAGGTTACAAGATTCCCCCATATGGTGGTATTTTATTTGTACTGAAAAAAAAAGGGGGTGGTGGTGATGGAATGAAGGCCAGCAAGATGGCTCAGTGGGTGAGAAAGCTTTGCTGTGAAAGCCTGGTGACCTGAGTTCCATCCCCGTCTCCCATGTAAAGGTGGAAAAAGAAAGCAGACTCTTCCCCTCCAAGCTGTCTTGTGGCTTCCACATATGCAGCACCATGGCATGTATACCCCCCTCCCACATCACACACACACACACACACACACACACACACACACACACACACACACATAGTGAATTAAGAAAAAGTGAGAAGGGGATATTGGCAGGCACAAACACTAACTCATCATCCCAGGCCAAGCCCCTGGCCCCGGAGCGGCCCTCACCGTGGCTGTACGCTGCTCATCCAATGTCTGGTTCCTCTGAAGCTCCTTATAGAGCTCGCCCCGCGGAGCATATTCCAGAATTAAGTACACCCGGCGAGCATCGTGGAAGTAGTTGTACAGGCGTAGGATATTCGGATGTCTGAGGGCGGAATGAAGCGTCAGGGCAGATGACATGGCGAGCAAAGGCACTTTACTAATGCCAACCTAAGTTCCACACCCAGAATCCATATGGTGGAGGGTGAGAACCAACTCCTGCAAGTTGTTCTCCACACTGTGACACACAGGGCCCACGTGCCACCTCTTTTATCTGGGTGGGGGTGGCACTTGCCTTTAATCCCAGCATTCGGGAGGCAGAAGCAGGTGGATCTCTGTGAATTTAAGGCCAGGCTGGTCAACAGATCGAGTTCCAGGACAGCCAGGGCAACACAGAGAAACCTGTCTTGAGAAACAAAACAAACAAACAAAATCAACTACTTGTGTCTCACTGTGTAACCCTGGTTGGTCTGGAACTCACTGTATACACCAGGCTGGCCTTAAGCTCAGTGATCTACCTGCTTCTGCCTCCCAGGTGCTGGGGATAAAGGAATGATTTTTAAAAAAAGATGTCACCTGAGGAGCAACAAACGGAGGTTTGACATCTGACCTGCACAAGTGTACACACACAAGACTGGTGTGTCCAACACTGGGAGAGAATGTTACATGGTCTAACTGGAATGAGCTACAGAGAAAAATCTTCAAAGTGAAAACAAAGTGCTTATTTGGGACTCGTGGAGAAGGCCAAGTTCAGGTCAGGCCAGCAAGAGGGAAGCAGGAGCTTGAAATTCCCACCTGGGAGTCCCACACAGACCATGCTTACTGTAGGTGCGCCTGGATCTCCACTTCCCTTCGAAGCTGGTGCTCCAATCCCTCCTTCTCTATCTGGGACTTGAAGAGGACCTTCAGGGCCACAATGAAATGGTTTTCCTTGAGCCGAGCCAGGTACACATTGCCAAATTTCCCCTTGCCCAGAGGACGCCCGATTTCAAAGTCATCGATGGTGAAAAGCCTCCTGGAGAGAAAGAAGAGATAACCACATCTCAGAGACTAGATGAACGCGCCTGGTCCGGGACTAGCCGACTTCGCCTGATCCCGGTTGGTTGATCTTTCTGACGACAACGGCATACCCAATAGGGTAGCGCCCTGAGGGTGTTCGGCCAGTAGGATGGTGGGGGCGGGACCAGAGGGTCTCTGGGAGCCTAAAGTCTCTGGGAAGGTAGGTTGGGTAGGAGAGTTAGGGACCCCCAACTCCTCCCCTTCCTCATTCACTCTGCTCACAGCCCCAGCACGGGGAGTTCCATGGGGGAAAGAGCATTCTGGATTCATTAGCCAAAGCTCCACTGGCCCAGCTTGCTCTTTACCCGAGTGGGTCTTCTTTCTTCTAGATACCATGGCAAGGCACTCACCTGGTTGAGGTGCTGGGCTCCATCTGGCCAGTGGCTAAAGGAAAGAGGAAGAAAAACTGCAATCCTTGTCTGTGGTGCGGGGGTGGAGGTAGGAGGGTCACAAGTTCAAAGTTATCCTCCACTACATAGCAGCTTTGAGGCCACTTGGGCTCCAAGAGACCCTGTCAGAGACTACGGGAAGGAGAGGTTAATATAAGAGAAGTGTGGGGGAGGGAGGGAGGAGTTGGCGGAAAGGACAAGGAAGGGAAAGAGGAAAAGAGGGAGGGGAAGGAGAAAGAGAAGGACCGCAGAAGGAGAGGAAAGCGGGGAGGAAGGGGAGATAGAACCTAAGAGGAAGGGCCGGAAAGGGAAGGCTGAAATCTTCAGTGTCCATGCACCCCACCTGATGGCGGACCCCAGTCCTTTCTTGTCCCTCCTCTCTCTAGTATCCTGTTTCTGTTTAAGACAGGGTTTCATGGTAGTCCAAACTGGCCTCTACCCGCGTCCATCCCCTGCCTCGGCCTCCCCCGTGTTGGGATGGCACACACCAGCTACCACCACCCTGGTTTTTGATCCCGGTTCCTATCCCTCTTACTTGTGGGCGAGGCTGTCCCCGAGGGCGGTCCCCGTCTCGGCTGAACTCTGGAGAAGAGGTGACCTCAAGCTGAAGTCCCGCTGGCTTCTTGGGTCCAGGGGCCCCTGGAAAGGAGTGGGCGAGCAACGCTCGGGCTGCGGCCTCTCCAATCGCCCAGAATGCCCCACCCCGCCCAGGACACGGGCGACGCACCTACAAGCAAAATCCGCTGGAATAGCGGCGCTCAGGCCGTTTGTAGAACGCGCCTGGTCCGGGACTAGCAGACTTCGCCTGATCCCGGTTGGTTGATCTTTCTGACGACAACCGCATACCCAATAGGGTAGCGCCCTGAGGGTGCTCGGCCAGTAGGATGGTGGGGGCGGGACCAGAGGGTCTCTGGGAGCCTAAAGTCTCTGGGAAGGTAGGTTCGGTAAGCGAGGTTTGCAGAGATCAGCAGGCAGGGCGGTGGGTGTGTCAGTGCACGTACAAATGAATGTCCATCAACTTCAGGGACCTCGCTGTTAGAAATACTAAATAGGTGTCTTTTCTATAAGTACTATAAAATTTGTGTTTATTAAGATAGGGAATTAAAACCTTAAAAAAAAAAGTGGTGGTGCACGCCTTTAATCCCATTGGGAGGCAGAGCCAGGGGGATCTCTGTGAGTTCGAGGCCAGCCTGGTCTAGAGAGCGAGTTCCAAGACAGGCACCACAACTACACAGAGAAACCCTGTCTCAAAAAACCAAAAAAACAAACAAACAAACAAAACAAAACAAAACAAAAAATCCCACCCATGTAAGGCGGTGATGGAGCACGCCTTTAATCCCAGTACTCGGGAGGTAAAGGCAGCCCGGGTTCGAGCAAGTCCCAGGACAACCAGGGTTACACAGAGAAACCCTATCTGGAAGAACAAAACAGATAAACAAAAATCCTGCCCACTCTGTACTTTTGTACAAGTGTTTTTGTAGTTTTGTTTCCACCACCACACTGAATATGTAGCTCTGAGTCCTGATGCTCATGTAGACCAGGCTGGCCTCGAATTCACACAGAGATCAGCCTGTCTCTGCCTCCCAAACCCTGGATTCAAAAGCGTGTGCTCCACTACACCTGGCCTATCCAAGTGTTTTAATTCTCCCTTCCTAGTAAAACTGTTGTTTACGCAAAGGCTCACTACTTTCTCTAGGAATGTGGTGACCTGGAACAATAACCCTTCACTTTCCTCTATTTCTTCTTTTCAGTCTAGCCAATTTGAGTAAGATTGCAAAGTCTAACCCCAGCCAATGGGGTGGGGGGGACCAAATACAATAACAACAAAAAACACCACCTGAGAATTAAGAAGCAATTACATTTCTTGTCTCCACATGTGTGGGATTTTCTAAGCCCACCCAATTAATCAAGAGTGTTGGAACCAGGTCCAGGAATGGAGCCGAATGAGAATCCTGAGTGCTTGTGAGAACACTCCAAGAAAACAAGTCTTGTGACCTCAGGAATTATTCTCGGCATGTGTTTTCGTGCCCCTCCCAGGTGTAGTGGATAGGAGTGAGTTTACTTCAAATTGAATTCATTCAGACCAGGAACAAGACAAATTTTGCAGCACATCAATTGAAAACACAGCAAGATTAGCCGAGAGGTGGTGGTGCACGCCTTTAATCCCAGCACTTGGGAGGCAGAGGCAAGTGGATCTCTGAGTTCAAGGCCAGCCTGGTCTACAGAGCGAGTTCCAGGTCAGCCATGTAAAAAGACTGTCTCAAAAAAATATAGCAAGATGATTTCTGATAGGCAGTGATAACTGCTGTGAACAGAGGAGAAAACCTCTCCAGAATTTACAAATACCTGTTGTAAAGGAAAGGAGGAAGGATGGTGTCTCCTGTGTGGTGCTGGGAATTGAACACAGGCTTGTGTTACTCTATAGATAAGAAACCCCTGGTTCTCCATTTATTTAGTTTTTTGAGTCAGGGTTTCTGTGTGTAGCTTTTGGTGCCTGTCCTGGAACTTGCTCTGTAGCCCAGGCTGGCCTCAAACTCACAGAGATCCACCTGGCTCTGCCTCCCAAATGCTATGATTAAAGGCATGCGCCACTGCTGCCCCACTCCATTTATTTATGTTTAAAAATCCTTTTTATTGGGCTGGAGAGATGGCTTAGAGGTTAAGAGCACTGACTGCTCTTCCAGAGGTCCTGAGTTCAATTCCCAGCACCCACATGGTGGCTCACAACCATCTGTAATGAGATTTGGAGCCCTCTTCTGTATACATAATAAATAAACCTTTAAAAAATTCTTTTTATTAATTTTACTTACATGTATTTTGCCTGCATGTATGTCTATGTGCCACATGGCTACACTATGCCCTTGGGGACCATAAGAGAGCATTGGATCACCTAGGAGGAGAGTTACAGATGTTGTGAGCTGCCACGTGCGTGCTGGGAATAGAACCTGGATCCTCTGGAAGAGCAGCCAGTACTTGTAAACACTGAGTCAATATTCGTGGGTGCGTGTGCGTGTGCTGCAGAACTGTGTGAACCGAGGCCTCATTCATGATAGTCAAACATTCTCACTGACACACATCTCCAATCCCTGTCCTCTTAATTTTAAGTAAGACAGATTGTCTTCCTTTTCTTTAAACATAGATCACCCATGTAAGTTACTTATGAGGCAGGCTAGACTGACAAGCAAGTATTAGCCAAGCCTCCTTTGTGGTGCAGGTCTGTAATCCCACCTATTGGAGAGGCTGAGGCAACAAGATAAGAAGGTCATGTGAGAGGGCTCAGTGGATACAAGTGCTTGCTGCCTGGTCACCTGAGTTAGATCACAGGAACCCACTTGTAGGAGGGGATGATCACTCCACAGAGATGTCTTCTGACCTCCACACACCACCTTGGCACATGTACCCACATGCAACACACACACACACAAATAATTTGTATTTAATGAGTTTAGATGTTTTGCCTGAATGTATGTTTGTGTACCACATGCATGCCTAGTACTGGAAGTGGCCAGAACAGGTGATCTGATCCTGTTGTGAGCTGCCACATTAGTGCTGATAATTAAATCGGGGGCCTCGGGAAGAGGAGACAGTGCTCATAACTATGGAACCATCTCTTCAGCCCCACGAAAGCAAGAAAGAAAGTTCAAGTCTAGCCTGGGCAACTCAGTAAGAACCTGTCTCAAAAGAGAGCTACGTCTGGGTGTAGCTCAGTGGTGCAGTGCCTGCCGAGCATGAGCATCATGGTAACTCCACAGCAACAAATGAATATATGAGACACAAAAAGGGCGAAGGCCTTTTACCTCTGAAACACCCACCTCACTCCAAGTAAACTGAGGAACTGATATCAAAGTGTCATAGATTTGTCAGGGAGATCTGAGAGACCTGTTTTTATTTTGGTCTACATTGGCTCCTTTGTGAAACAATTCCTGAGATAACACTGTAATGTAAACTAGGAGAAAGACACGGCTGAAGCTTTTCCTATATCAAAACAAAACAAAATCCCAAACCCCCATACTATGGGTCTTTTTCCTGAGTGAATTTTCATGGAAAATAAGGCTATAAAACTGGAGTCTGCTGCCGATGTTTGTCTTCAAATGACGAAGAATATTCTGCGACAGAAGCTTTTTTATTTCTCTCTCTCTCTTTTTTTCAGTCAAGACACTTGTGGAGTTTCTCTTTGGTATAAACAATCAGATGCTGAGGAATTTGTTTCCTGTGATAAAAGATTTACCTCAGAGGTTAAATTCAAGAAGTCTTTTCCTAGAAGGAGTTCTCGGAGGGTAACTGAGGTGTGTGTGGTTGTGAAAGGGCTTCCCTCATGTGACACACTGCTAGAGTTCCTCTCACTGTGCATTTTTTGATGCTGACTGAGGGATGAGCTGCGGCTGAAGGCCTTCCCACATTCACTGCACTTATACGGCTTCTCCCCAGTGTGTATAATGGCATGGCGAATGAGGTTTGTGCTCCAGCAGAAGGATTTCCCACACTCAATACATTCAAAAGGCTTTTCCCCACTATGAATTCGCTTGTGCCTCGTCAGGCCTGACATACGAGCAAAGGCCTTCCCACACTCCACACACTCATAGGGCCTCTCTCCAGTGTGGATGCTGAAATGACGAATAAGGTCTTTCCGATTGCTAAAGGCTTTCCCACACTCTTTGCACTCAAAGGGTTTTTCTCCAGTGTGGGCCCTTTTATGCAAGATGAAAGTGGAGCAGTGGGTGAAGGCTTTTCCACACTCACTGCACACAAAAGGCTTCTCCCCAGTGTGAATGCGCTGGTGCCTCTTGAGGTACGACCTGTGGTTGAAGGCTTTGCCACACTCGAGGCACTCAAAGGGCTTCTCCCCAGTGTGGATCACATAGTGGTGGATCAAGGCTGCACTCTCAAGGAAGACTTTCCCACACTCACTGCACTCATAGGGCTTCTTTCCAGTGTGCGTCTGCTGGTGCCACAGGAGGTAGGACCTGTGCTTAAAGACCTGTCCACACTCAAAGCACTCGTATGGATTCTCCCCACCATGAATGACACAGTGTCTAAGGAAACCTCCCCTATGTCGAAAGACTTGTCCGCATTCTGTACACACGAAAGACTTCTCTCCCGTATGCCTCCTGCCATGCAAGACAAAATTAGAGCGGTGTGTGAAGGACTTCCCACATTCACTGCACTTATAAGGCTTCTCCCCACTGTGGATCCGCTGGTGCTGGGTAAGGTATGACTTGCGGTTGAAGGCCTTTCCACATTCCAGGCACTCGTAGGGCCTCTCTCCAGTGTGGATCATCTGGTGCTGAAGGAGATGAGTGCTCTTTATGAAGGTCTTCCCACATTCTATACACTCATAAGGCTTCACTCCAGAGTGGATTTTCTCATGTCCAGCAAGGAGGTGTTTCTTATTAAATACCTTCCCACAGTCACTGCATTTGAAGACAGTTTCCTCTTCCTCCTGTGTGGGCGTTGGGCACAATTCCTCAGCTGTCCCTACACCATCTGGTATAGGACCCATTTTCCCAGGAAGTTTCTTCACCTGGGCCTCTGTCTCTTGTATGAAGAGTCTTTTCTGAACTTGTGATGGATCATTGCGGCCTTTGGTTTGCACCCACTGCAAGCCTCCTGGGGTTCTTGTTGTTGACTTTTCCTGGAATGAGATTCCCTCAGACAGTTTTGGCTTGTAAGTGGTAGATCCAATGGACTTGGTTTTTCCACTGTCACCTAAAACAAATTCAATGCACAACAGGGATTGTGAGTAATAACAACATAGGAAAAACAAAACCATGCTATTGAAAACACATGAGCATACCCTGCCCCCCCCCAAGAAGATAAAAATAGTTCCTCTCTGCCTACTATATTATCTCCAAAGCCCAGGTTAGCAATTTTTTTTTTTTTTTTTTTGGTCCTTGGATTCTAAATGCTGTGAAAGGGAGATGTCGAGGGAGAGACTGGGTCAGTGGCTAGAAGAAGGCCTTTCAGGGAGTTGTTTTCAAAATTACAGGCTGGATGTGGCTTGTCAGAGTGAGACTGACACCTTGAGGTAAAATTTCTCTAAGTGAAGCACCTAATACTGTCTCCATGGAAGACATGGAATATATGATGAGAAAGAAAACACCCACAGGGAGCTCAGCTTTTGTTCAGCATCATAGGAAATAACCTTCAAGTACCAGAGGTGTTCAGAATTCCTTTTCAAATTCATTATGCAGTCCTACCATTAAAACCGATAAGTGGTATTATGGATATTGTCAGTGGGAGGTCCTGGCGGGTACAGCCAAGGTGCCCCACTGCGGGTGAGAGACAGAGATGCCATGCAGACAGCACTCAGGGAAGAGTTTTATTTGGTGAGGGGGAAGAGAGAGGGGAGAGAGAGAAAGAGGGAAAGAGAGAGATAGGGAGAGAGAGGGGAGGGGTTCAAGAGGTGCACACCTCGTGGGAGGAAAGCAGAAGAAAGAGAGAGAGAGGAAGGGGAGGAGTTTTTCCTTAGAATGAGGCTTTTACATTCAGTATGCAGGGCGGTGCCAAAGGGGTGGAATTTCAAGGGGCAGGTCAGAATATTAAGAAGTGATTTTTCTTTTTTTGTTTTTGTTTTTCCAAATAGGTACTTCATTTCTGGCCGACAAGCAATTTACTCAGAAGGGATAACTCAGCAAAAGGCCTGGCTATACAAGAAAAGCAAATAAACTGGGTGGTGGTGGCACACGCCTTTAATCCTAACATTTGGGAGGCAGAGGCAAGCAGATCTCTGTGAGTCAAGGCCAGCCTGGTCTACAGTGTTGAGTTCCAGGAGAGTCAGGGGTACACAGAGAAACCCTGTTTTGGGAGGAAAAGGGGGTTGGGAAAGAAAAGCAGATTATATGATTAAAAGGTTTGGCTTGGAAAGCCAGACATAATGGTGGATTCCTTTAATCCCAGCACTCGGGAGGCACAGGCAGGTGGATCTCTGGGAGTCTGAGGCCAGCCTGGTCTACAGAGTGAGTTCCAGGACAGCCAGGGCTACATAATAGAGACCCTGTCTCAAAAACAAACAAACAAACAAACAAACAAACAAACAAACAAACAAAAACCCAAGAAGGTTTCATTTGTACTGGAGATACTGTTCATAGAGTAAAGATACTGCTGGCTGTACAATTCAGATGAGAAAACTATCTTTGGAAGAGGGAGGAGAAAACCAACTTCACAAAGTTGTTGTCTGGCCTTCACACATGTGCTACCCACCTCTAATAATAAATTTTAAAAATTAAAAAAAGAATTAACTCTAAATGCCAACTAACATATGGATGGTACCTAGCTTTAACAACTCCAAGGTAGAACATAGTGGGAACATAGTGGGAAGACATAGACTTTTAGTGTCTGAAGGACTCTCATGAACAAGATTGGAAAGGGTAGCAGATAGGACAGAGTTGTGGATGGAAATCAGCAGAATAAGAAAGGACACCTTTCCCCTCGGTGTCTGGAAGGAAATGGGAGGACAAGTTACTAGGTATGACTAATGTGAGATAAAGGCCATGCATACCCTGTTCCACATGGGCTGCACAGGTGCACTAGAACTCTCCAGGAGCCGAGTGGCAGTGGTGCACGCCTTTAATCCCAGCACTCGAGGAGACAGAGCCAGGCAGATCTCTGTGAGTTCAAGGCCAGCCTGGGATACAGAATGAGATCTAGGACAGGCACCAAAACTACACAGAGAAACCCTGTCTCAAAAAAGCAAAAAAAAAAAAAAAAAAAAAAAAAAGCAATAGGCAGATGACAGATGTGCGAGTCCCTGAACAGCTGTGTGACACAAAGCTCCCAGCTGTCCACACAAACAATGGAATGAGTGAGAAAAAGCTGCATACTGAACCACTGAATCTGGAGTTAATGCTAACTTAGTCATACTTATTGTCAGTCGTGGTTTGAATTGCAGTATCCCCCACAGGCATTTGAATACGTGGTCTCCAGTTGGTGGCACTGTTTAGGGAGGCTCAGGGGGTGTGACATTGCTGGAGGAAGCACATCACTCGGGGCAGGTTTTGAGGTTTCAAATGCCTTGCACCATTCCCAGTGTGTTCATTGCTTCCTGATTGTGACTCAAGATACGAGCTTCTCTAGGTGCCAGTTCTGCTGCTTGCCATCTCACTTCCCTGCCACGATGGACTCTTATCCCTCATGAACCTTAGCCAAATAAACGCTTCCTTTTATAAGTTGCCCTGGTCATAGTGTTTTATCATAGCAGTAGAAAAGTAAGGAATACGCTTCAAACCACAAGTGATCGTTAGCTTCCCAAGAGCCACAGAGCTTGTGATGAGGAAGCCAGGTTGTGGCTCAAGCAGGCAGAGGGGGTCCCGAGACAGTAGTTTCTGAGGAGCAGTGACAAATGGGACAGGGTGGGAGAATCAAAAGAGCCACAGATCGCAGGGTTCCATGGCTTCAGATCCTGAAGTGATACACTGAGAAGCATCCCAGCAGGCTGGAGAGATGGCTGAGAGGTTAAGAGCACTGGCTGCTCTTCCAGAGGTCCTGAGTTCAATTCCCAGCAACCGCATGGTGGCTCACAACCATCTATAATGAGATCTGGTGCCCTCTTCTGGCCTGCAGGCATTTATGCAAGCAGAGAATACTATATACATAATAAATAAATCTTTATTTATTTACTTATTTATT
Organism: Peromyscus eremicus; assembly: GCF_949786415.1. Taxonomy (NCBI): domain Eukaryota; kingdom Metazoa; phylum Chordata; class Mammalia; order Rodentia; family Cricetidae; genus Peromyscus; species Peromyscus eremicus. The sequence continues at coordinate 178,476,074 of NC_081416.1, forward strand.
TATTTTTATTTTTTGGTTTTTCGAGACAGGGTTTCTCTGTGTAGCTTGGCGCCTGTCCTGAAACTCACTCTGTAGCCCAGGCTGGCCTCAAACTCACAGAGATCCGCCTGGCTCTGCCTCCCGAGTGCTGGAGTTAAAGGCGTGCGCCACCACCGCCCACTGCCCAGCTAATAAATAAATCTTAAAAAAAATGAACACTTGGTCTTTCAAAGGATCTGAGTTGAGTTCTCAACACTCCCATCATGCAGCTCATAACAACAGCCTGTAACTTCAGTTACAGGGAATTGGTGCCCTCTTCTGGCCTTTGAGGGCACCTTCACTCCTGTGGCAAATACTCACAGACACATAAATAAAAAGAAGCTTCCCAGGAGACCCCTGGTCCAGACCTCCAGGCCCTTCCACTGGACTTTTACCTGAGCAGGTACTTTCGGAGAGGGACTCTGCCACTGCCCACGGTTCCTGCCCTTGCTCCAGCTGGCACAGCAGCTCCAGTCTGGGAACAGGATACCCTTCAGGGAGAACAAAAAAGCATACGGAGATTTTGGTGAAACAAGATAAAGACCCTCCATCTTAACCGGATTTGGTCTGGATCTTGGATGAAGCTGCTCCCATCTACACAAAAAAAAGGTGAAACATAACTTAGAAGCTAGAAATTTGCTATCCCATACTAAACAGTCCATCAGAAACTAATACTTGGCTGGCAAGATCACTCAGTAAGTAAAGGCACCTGCTGGAAAAACCGAGAACTTGAGTTTGATCCCTGGGACTCACAAGGTGGAAGGAAGAGAACCAACTCCCACCATTTGCTCTCTGATCTTCACACACTGTAGCATGCATGTACATGTGTGCACACAAAATTTTTAAAATGTAATACAGTTTTTGTTTTTTCTTTTTTTCTTTCTTTTTTCTTTTCTTTCTTTTTTTTTCCTTTCCTTTCTTTCTTTTTTTTTTTTTTTTTTTTTTTGACACAAGGTTTCTCTGTGTAACAGCCTGGCTGTCCTGGAACTCACTTTGTTGACCAGGCTGGCCTTGAACTCACAGAGATCCACCTGCCTCTGCCTTCCAAGTGCTGGGATTAAAGGCATGTGCCACCATGGCAGGCTTGTTTTGTTTTTCTCAAGACAGAGTCTCACTATGTAGCTCTGGCTATCCTGGAATTCACTATGTGGACCAGGCTAGGCTCGAACTCACATAGATCTGTAACATGAATTCTAATTGGTCTTATTCATAAAAAACCAAAGCCAGATATTGGGATAAATGCTGAAAGATCAGAGGAAACAAGTCACTTCTCATCTTGCCAACTCCTCACCGAAAGGGGAAGATCCTGTATCCACAAATCCTCAGACTGAATGCCCATGAGTCCTCAGCCAAAAATACTGAGCTCCTGTCTCTCCCGCCTTATATGCCTTTCTCTGCCCAGCCATATCACTTCCTGTCCTAACCTTCTTAGTGCTGGGATTAAAGGCATATGACTCCCAAATACTGGGATTGAAGGTGTGAGCCATCACCGCCTGGCTCTGTTTCTCTTTTAGACTGGATTAATCTCTTGTAGTCTAGGATGGCCTTGAACTCACAGAGATCCAGATAGATCTCTGCCTCCCAAGAGCTAGGATTAAAGGTGTGTGCCACCACTGCCTGGTCTCCATGTTTAATCTAGTGGCTGGCTCTGTCCTCTGATCTTCAGGCAAATTTTATTTATTAGAATACAAACAAATTATCACCACATTTCCCCTTTTTTTGTCTAAAATAAAAGGTTATAACTAATATAAGAAAAACTATATATAATAAGTACAATAATTACATACAATATATACAGTCAAGAATTACATTAACAATGACCAGTTCACTAACATTTGACAAATTCAGAGAAAATATTCCATTATTTATCCCATTTTGGTGAATCCAAAGTGTTGTACCTAATTCACTTTCTATCCTAACTTGTATTACCAACCAAAAACTATCTTTTGATGACTTTCAAACTTATACATTTTACACCTCTTTAGTGAGTTTCTTTTCTAAATTTGTTAACAAGGAAAACTATAACTACCTAGTCTTCAACTCCATCAAAGACTCAAGAAGGAAATAATATTAACTGAGTAAGCAGGAAGTGCAAAAAAGTGACTTCCAAAAAATGTGAGAAACGACAGAAACAGCTGGCTGCTTGAACAGTCACCCAAAGTTCCTCTGCAACACTGGGGCTTCTATCTTCAGCCTACAGGCCTAGAATATCTGACAGAATTATCTGTGAAGGATTTTCTGAAGGGCTGTCCCACCTTGTCTTGGCAAAGTTTGAGGGAAGCCTGTCTACGTAAGAAAAATCTGCCTCAAAAACCAGAACAAACAAACAAACAAACAAAACAAATAAGTTATCTGTATTAGTCTGTTTTTTTCTGCTGTAACGAAAAGGATAATACAGTGAACAATATAGTAAGATAACAGGCTTAACTCACTCTTGAAAACTGAGAGTCTACCTCAATAATCCCACTGGTTTGCTCCCGTGGTTGAGGAAAAGCAGGAGCAGATGGATGGTGAGGCAGGTATGACATAGCAAGACAGGAACAGTCATACCCTTTATAACTGCCCACTCTCACAGGATCTAGCTGGGCTCCCACAAGAACAACAGTAGGTTGTTATTAACCACTACTGTGATGGTTAGCTTTGTCAACTCAACACTATGTACAATTACCTAGGAACAGAATCTCATGAGGTATTATATACACTGGGTTTGCCTATGAGCATGCTTGTCAGAGGATTGTCTTAATTAAGTTAACTGATGTGGAAAGACTCAGCTCAGTGTGGGGGAATCATTCCCTAGGCAGCAGTCCTGAATTGTAATGAGCTACATCCCCATTCTTTTTTTTTTTTTTTTCTGAGACAGGGTTTCTCTGTGTTGTTTTGATGCCTGTCTTGGATCTCACTCTGTAGACCAGGCTGGCCTCGAACTCACAGAGATCCACCTGGCTCTGCCTCCCGAGTGCTGGGATTAAAGGTGCACTACCACCACCCAGCAACATCCCCATTCTTAAAGTTCCCACTATCTCAACAACCTCGTGTAGAAGAACAATCCTGCCCTCACAAAAGCCTGGCACACAAAACCAGTATGCATCTTCGCTGATGGAAGTTTTTAGTTAGATGCAATGCAAAGTTTTGAGATGTGCATGGTGGTGTATATATATGCCTGTAACCCCAGCACCTGTAAGGCTGAAGCAGGAAAATCACTACAATTATGAGGGTAGGCTAGCCGGGACTATCACTATAGATAGTTTCACCTCAAAAAATGGAGATGGGGGGAAAACTGAACAAAGTTTTATAGTGTTCTTCCTATAAGCCAAAGACTCAATATGGATTCTATTTCAGAATTTTCTCACAGCATCATAACCATTATCAAGACCATTTTATACATGGACAAGCCAAGGCTCAGGTTTCATCATAGGGGGTTGTGAGGGAGAATGGCTAAGACAGAATCCTAGACCCAGCCATCTCTTTTCTACCTGCTGTTTACCCATGAGTGCAGGCACAACTGGGATGCTAATCATGAGGATCTTAGTAATGGCAATGGTACCTGGGACCCAAATGGCTGACACACATGGAGACTGTAGTGCAACGCTGTTCTGAACCCTCTCCTGTAACGAGTTATTTACACTGACAAGAGCCATGGAAACGGATATTCAGTATGTTCACATCTAAACAGATGATGCTGGGGACACGGGGGAGTTGGATAACAGGTCCAGGGTGACACAGTTTTAAGGAGCAAAGCTGGGGGCTGGAGATAGCTCAGTGGTTAAAAGCACTCGCTGCTGTTGCAGAGGACCTCGGTTTAGTTCCCAGCACACACATGGCAGCTCACAGCTGCCTGTAACTCCAGTTTCAGGGGATCCAACATCCTCTTCTGGCCTCCATGGGCATTGCTTGCATGTGGTGCACATATTGACAAGGAGGTATATACACATGTACAAAAATTTTAAAAATAGGGCTGGAGAGATGGCTCAGAGGTTAAGAGCACTGACTGCTCTTCCAGAGGTCCTGAGTTCAATTCCCAGTAACCACATGGTGGCTCACAACCAGCTGTAATGAGATCTGGTGCCCTCTTCTGGCCTGCAGTCATACATGCTGTATACATACTAAATAAATAAATCTTTAAAAAAAAATTTTAAAAATAATTGAAAGGTGAAAAAACCAAGGAGCAATGCTGGGACTGGACACCAGAGACCTGGCTGCAGACTCTGGACTCCCAAGTACCATAAAATGGAGAGAGCCACAGACACCCCAGAGGGCTCAACAACAGAGATAGGGTAGTAGGTGGTGATGAGGCAGGGCCTTAGACAGGCAGATAAATTATCTTCGGGTAGCAGAGGTCAGAGAGGGACACACTTGGTGATCACACTGCAACACTTCACTTTAATTTTAAGAAAACTGTACATTTAAGTCAGGTGGTGGTGGCACACGCCTTTAATCCCAGCACTAAGGAGGCAGAGGCGGGTGGATCTCTGAGTTTGAGGCCAGCCTGGTGTACAGAATGAATTCCAGGACAGACAGGGGATACACAGAGAAACCCTTTCTCAAAAAAAAAAAAAAAAAAAAAAAGTTTTTGTATCTGTTGAGGGTGGCATGTCATGATGTGTGCATGAATGGCAATAAGAAGACAAATTGTGGGGCTCAGTCCACCATGTGGGTGGGATCTGAGAATCAAACTCAGGTCATCAGGCTCAGTGGCAAGCACCTTTACCACTGAGCCACATCACAGGTCAGAATATTTAATGGTCGGGAAAGATCTTGTGAGAAGGTGCCAACTACGCTGAGAAATAGTAGCCACGTGAAATGCCACATCATGCTAAGAACTCCCCGAACAAAGGAAAATGCCTAGTGTGCTACCTTGATGGTGAGCAGGGAACCCAGAAAGACTGCCACAGGGTGAGTCTCAGGCTGAAGTGAACATGTGAAAGGAGACCATAAGGGTCTTATTTATTTGTTTGTTTGTTTATTAATATTTACTGTGTTGTTTATGTGTGTATCTGTCACTTCTCTTTTGTTGTCATAAAATACCATGACCACGGCAACTTATAAAAGGAAGAGTTCATTTCAATGGGGTAAGAGTTCACAGTAGTAGAGAGACGTGGCAGCAGGCAGGCATGGTAGTAGGAGCAGGGAGCTGAAAAATCCTATCACTAACTACAAGCATGAAGCAGAGTGAACCGGAAGGAGGGTAAGGCCTTAAACTCTCAGAGCCCAACCTCAGTGATGCGCTTCCTCCTGCAAGGCTGCACTTTCCCATAACCTCTCCAAACAGCACCACCAACCAAGGCCAACTTCAATGCCTGAGTCTATGGGGTCGATTCTCACTTAAACCACAGTGTGCGTGTGTGCGTGAGTGTATGCACGTAATTCCAAAAGGACTGCCTGTGAGTTTGAGGTCACAGTGTGATTCCAGGTCAGCCCGAGCTGCAGAGTGAGAAGATCCTGTTTTTACAAAGCTGGGGTAGAGTAGGGTGTAGGGTAGGGAGGGGGTCTTGCGAGATGGCTAAGTGGGTAACGTTGCTTGTCACCAAGGCCGGCAACTTGAGTCTGAGTCCTAGGACCCTTATGCTGGGAGGAAGGCACTAGTTTCTGCAAGCTGCCCTTTGACTCCCACACACAACATGTGTGCACCTGTTAACACATGTGTACATATGTATACAAAATGAATAAAATATATTTTAAAGTTATTTCTTAAAGTAGAGTAGAAAGCCTTACCCAGAGAGACCAGGAACCCAGAGATTTCCAGCATCACCTCCTGGTATAGAGTCTTTTGAGCAGGGTCCAGCTGCCCCCACTCCTCCTGGGTGAAAGCCACAGCCACATCTTCAAAGGTCAGAGACATCTTGCAAAGTCAAACAGAGGCATCAGTGTTAGCCTTGGGGTTCGATGAGGAGTTGGCCCATGCCTCACGGAAAAAGACTAAGAGGGACAAAGGCCCAAACCACACAGGGCATCTTCACGCCCATGTTCCATTGTGGGTTTTGGGGGTTAGGGAGAAAATGCCTGGAGAACACAGAGGTGTAAGGAGAGAAGGATCCTGTGTTAAGAGTCATCAGAGCCTGGCAGCTCACACCTATAACCTCAGAACTTCAAGGCTGAAGGTAGGAAGATTGCTATTATTTCTATTATTGAGCTGCACAGCAAGCTCAAGGCCAGTCTGGGCTACATGAGACTCTGTCTCAAAACAAAAAAGAAAAGAACTGAGCTGGCAAGATGGCTCAGTGGGCTAGGGCACTTGCTAAGTTTGCTCACCTGAGTTCGAAACCTGGGACTCATATGGTAGAAAGAGAACTGACTTCCTGAAGTCCTCTGACCTCTGCACTCAGGCTGTGACATGTATGCACACACACGCCCCATAAATAAGAAAAGTAAAAAAACAAAAAATATACCATAAATAAATAAATACACGTGAAAAAGATCACTACCCCAAACAAAGTCAGAAGGACAGACAACAAAAACATGTGGACTATGAGATGTGGACAGTAGGATTCTAGAAAATCAGAAGAATGAAGACATGAAGGTGATACCGAAACAGGTACAAGCAGAGCCTCTCCATGATGTTTCACAACAACAGTTCTCTAGGGCTGCCAGGGTGGCTCAATGGGTAAAAGCACCTGCTGTCATGTTGTTCGAATCTAGATGGTCTTTTAATTAAAAAAAAAAAAAAAAACCAGAGCCAGATATCAGGGTGAAAGCTGAAAGATTAGAGAAGCAGAGGAGGCAATCACTAGTTCTCATCTCTACGAAATCCTCAGCCTAAAGAGAGTGAGTTCCTGTTTCCTTGTGCCTTATATACCTTTCTCTGCCCTGCCATAGTACTTCTTGGGATTAACGGCATGTGTGCTTCCCAAGCAAAGACAAGAGATCTCAAGTGCTGGGATTATAGGTGTATGCCACCACAGCCTGGCTCTGTGTCTGATCTAATGGCTGGCTCTGTCCTCTGATCCTCAGGCAAGTTTATTAGGGTACACAGTATATCACATGTCAAGCCTGATGATCTAAATTCCATCCCTGAAACCGACATGGTAGAAAGTGAGACACAACTCCCTTAAGGTATCCTCTGATCTCCTTACCCATGCACACACATGAACGCATACACACTGAATAAATGTACAAACAAAACAAAAACAGTTCTATCCAACAATAGGAATTTTTTTTTAATTGACTTATTTTTATGTGCACAGATGTTTTTGCCTGCACTGATGTCTGTCTGTCTGTCTGTATGAGGGTGCCAGATCCTCCAGAACTGGAGTTACAGACTGTTGTGAGCTTCCAGGTGGGTGCTGGGAATTAAACCCAGGTCCCCTAGAAGAACAGCTGGTGCTCTTAACCACTGAGCCATCTCTTCAGCCCCCAACGATAGGAATTTTTAAAAGAGAAATTCTCCAATGCTCATTGTGAAAACTGTCTTAATTTCCCATGGCCTTTGAGGTCACCATCATCAGATGATGATGTGAGTGACTCCAGTGACAGTGAGTGACCTGAGGCTAAAGGAGCTTTTACCAGCTTACCTGGAGCCACTCAGTACTACCAAAGGCAGGGACTGCACACTGGCTTACGGTTGTTGTAACAGTAATTCTGACACTCTATTAACAGCAAAGAGAATCTAAAGTGACAAGCTCATTCAAAAAAGGAGTTGCAGAGCTGGAGAGCTGGCTTAGTGGCTAAGAACAGTGGACCTGAGTTTGGCTCCCAGCAACCACATCAGTATCTCCAGCTCCAAGCAATGTATGGCCTAATCTGGCCTTTTCAGGCACTTGTACTCATGTGCACATACCCTTATGCTAACATATGCTATCATTTAAGAGAGGTTGTTTTTTTTTTTAATTTCTTAAAAAAAAAAATTAGTGACTTTGTGTAGCGTTTCCACTCCTTTTTGCTGGCAAACCCATTTAATCACTTCTGAAAAATACCCTTTTGACATGTCTAGACAAAGCACGTCTTATAGCTGGCTTCACAACTGATGTGCTTGAGTTGGTTGCGGTGGCTCACACCCATAATCCCAGCATTAGGGGAGCTGATACAGAATTTCAAATTTGAAGCCAGCCTGGGCTACGCAGTAAGACCTTGTCTCAATACAAGAACAATAAGAGAGTTATTACCATCTACTGGAGACAAGTCCCTGACCAGCTTCCCCAGTAGCCTAGACCTTTCTTAGGCTTCTTAGATTCCCAGGGAAATTCCACAATGAGACGTCTACATTTTTCCTTGCAGGATTCTGACAGCCCTGCCCCTGTTGTTAGGACACTTCAAAAACTGGGAACACAGTGGTCAAGGATAAATAAAACCAGCTGTGGCTTTCAGAATCAAGTCCCTTCACTGGGTATAGACGAATGGAAGCTGAAAATACTTGGAGAAGACTACACTATTTTGCTCTTCATTTCTCCATCATGGCAACCTTATAGGTACTGCTGGGCCTTCTTAAAGGGCCAATATACCTGTATTCCTCCCAGTACGTCTCCCTGCCCGGAATGCCCTGATCTTGACTTTCTTAAACCAGTGCTGTTGCACAGAGGCCTAGGCAGTCTCGGTGGATCCTTGCACGCACAGTAGGAGTTATTAGTATGACTGGATCCCTTAGGGGAAGCATGATTTACTCTTGCAACAGCTTACCCATGACAATGTAAAAAAACACACTTCTCACCTCAAAGCAGGGAAGGAGTTTATTCTGAACCCAAATATGGGCGACCACGGCCCTGGAACTCCCATTTAGGTTAAACCAAATGCCATGTTCCAAAAGTTTTAAGATACAGAGCAAAGGGCATAAAGAGACTTTTCAAATACACTCACGAATACATCAGGCAGGTAGGTTTGAGCTCCGTGGAGAAACCTCTGCTATAGGCCTGCGATGCTATCCGAAGACTTTTTTTTTTTTTTTAAGCTTTCTGGTTTGTAGAAGCTAGAGGCTTGCTAAGTTAACACATCCAAAACATCTCGTCTATGTTTCACAAAGATGTTAGGTCAGTCACTGAGGTGGGTAAGGAATAGTTACTAAGGTGGCTAAAGACAGCCCAAGACAATTCGTAAACAGGCTCTTGACCTGCCACATTCCAATCCCGCCACCGTCACTGGTGTATCAATCCGCTGTCTGGTGCAGCTCCCTTCCGGAAACTCCAGTTCAAACCGGGCATCTTTCGGGAGCATCCAGGACCGCTGACGAATTAAGTTCCCCGCCCCTCGCCCCCCCCCCCCCCCCAGTATCCAAAAGAATGACAACGGCAGAGCTCCATCCAAGGAGGGGCTGTCTCGGTTCCCTGAGCAGAGATTTAAAGCTCACAGGCCACTCACCTGCGTGTGGTCCTTCCCGGCCGCCATAGTCGGACTTTTCGGGGGAAACCGAGGGCCTTGCAGACCTCGGCCGAATCTCCCCAAGAGCGTCCGGCCTTGGCCGGGTAACCACGGAAACCGGCTGTACTCAGGACCGCGGGATCTTCCGTGGAAATGACAAACCTGCCCCCAACCGTTGCCCTTGGGGGCTGCAGGCTGAAGGACGAGGGCTGAGAGGTCGCAGCCCGCCGGAGGACCAGACCACACAGATTCGGACCGGCTTCTGGGGAGAATTCTTATGTTCCGGTCCTTTTCGAATTCGGCCAGAGGCCTGAGAACTGACCCTAGGTTCCCGATGTTCAATCAACTTAAACCCCTTGGGAACCGATGTGCAGAGACAAAAGGCGTCCGTGGCGAGCAACCCGGAAGTGCTACCCGTTCTGGTCCATTATTGGGCCCGCGTGCAGCACAGTCTTCTGGGTAATGTAGTATTTATAGTGTTTCCCACTATGTCTGACCAAACTGGGAGCTCTTCACCCAATAAGTGTGAGAGGCGCTCAAAGGTCCCACTTTCTCGCAAATGCGGAGAAATCTAGAGGGCGGAGTTTGTGGGGAAGGACCCAGGAACAAGGGTAAGATCGCCGTTCTTCGTCCGGGGAAATCGAGGCTTGGGAGGCAAAAGGATTTGCCCATCTTAGGGTTAATGCAACTGTGTGTGGATCCCGACGCTGAGCTGATCTCTCCGTTTGTGCCTTTAAGATACTTCCTACCAAGATCGTTTTTCCGAGCTGATGATAGAAAATGTAGCTTAACATTTTTCGTGGGGAGGATGCTCATCTCAACATATTATCCCATCATTCATCCTTAGGTCTTTTGTGGCCCAAAACAGCCTCCACACAGGCACAGACTTCTGGGTCACTAGATCACTGGATTTGCGGTCTCTTGACGTGTGAAAGCTGCAAGGGTAGGAGGTTTAGGGGCCTCAGAGTCAATCTGATAAGTCTCTAAGATAGAAAAGTAAACAGTCATATAGGCAAGTCAGCCTATGTCTGAACACAGGGAATGGACCTAAGCCTGGGCATATAAATTTGGGAGTTGTGAGCCCTATGTGGTTGTTCACACTTATAGTCCCAGCATTCAGGAGAATGATGCAGGAGAATTGCCATAAACACCATGGCAGCCTGGGCTACAGAGTTCTCCCTCCCCATCTATTCCCTCTTTCTTTTTTGAGATATATAAACTCTATACTCTCGACTTCCAGCCAGCCACGGCGATGCTTTCCTGAGATTTCAGCACTTGAGAAGTGGAGATAGGAGGATCACGAGTTTGAAGTCATACTCAGCCCTATAGTAAGTATGAGTAAGTATATAGTAAGTATGCCTGGGCTACGTGAGACCTTGTCTCAAAAAGACCAAAAACCAACAACAGAAAAATCTCCAATTAATAACTTTCTTTGGGTTCGGAACATGAATGTGATTATCCAATTTTAGTGGCTGATTTAAGTCACTTAACATAATAGCCTTTGGTTCCTTCCATGTTGTAGCAGTTAAAATAAGATTTAAATATTTTATATGACTGAATAGTATTATTCTGTTATATATCGGGGTCCGAGGAAACACTGAAGAAAGACCCCAGACTCAAATAGTATACATGCGGGGTTGTTCACCTGTACAAAATGGCAATGAACCTGAGAGGAGCATGCAGGCTCCTTTTAAGCACAGCTGGGGAATTTCAGGGATGGTTAGGTCATCTAACATAATTGGTTAAGCAAGCAGCAGTTACATTAGTATACTTTCAGTTGACTGAGGTTTTATCTTTGGATATACTTTGGTAAATTTCAAGAGGGTTGCAGGAACTGTCCTTGAGACATTGTGGGGCTGAATCAGGCCTTGTTCATGCTTTCTCCCTTGTTCCTGAATATAAGGGTGTTTGTTTGATAGCCCTTTGTTTAAGAGACTGAAATTTCCCACAAAGATACATGCTCAACTATGTTCATAGCAGCATTATTTGTAATAGCCAGAACCTGGAAGCAACCTAGATGCCCCTCAACTGAAGAATGGATTAAGAAAATGTGGTACATATACACAATGGAGTACTACTCAGCAGAGAAAAACAGTGACATCATGGAATTTGCAGGCAAATGGATGGAACTAGAAAATATCATCTTGAGTGAGGTAACCCAGACCCAGAAGGACAAACATGGTATGTACTCACTCATAAGTGGATACTAGATATAAAGCAAAGGACAATCAGATTGCAACCCACGGATCCAGGGAGGCTACCTAGCAGGGGGGACCTTAGGATGACTGTGATTTATAATAAGTTTTAGTTTTGCTCAATCACTGGGCAAGCTTTAGTGAAACATTTCACTGTTAAGATAAGAAATTGTACTGTCTCAAGCTGGAAAAAAAAAAAGTCCTCACAGGTAAAATCCTTAGAGAGAGAGAGACAGAGACAGAGACAGAGACAGAGACAGAGACTGAAATTTTGACCCAGCTTGTAAAATGGAGGAAGTTTAGACCTCTCACATTCCACATTTTATTTATCCGTGAACATATAGGTTGATTCCATTTCCTGGCTATTCTGAATGGTACTGTAACAAATCTTGGAGTACAGATATTTCTTTACCCTCTTGATTTTATTTCCTGGGGTATTTTTGTTGTTGGTGGTGTTGAGTTCTTGTGGGTTTTTTTTTTTTTATTTTTTTTTTTGGTTTTGTTTGTTTGGTTGGTTTTTCAAGACAAGGTTTTTCTGTGTTACAGCTCTGGCTGTCCTGGAACTCATTCTGTAGACCAGACTTGCCTTGAACTTACAGAGATCTGCCAGTTCTACCTCCAGAGTGCCAGGATAAAAGGCATATGCCACCACATGTGGCATTGTTTGTTTTATTTATTAAGGTCAGAGTCTTGCTACCTAGCTCAGGTTGGCCTAAAACACACAATTCTCCTGCCTCTCATCTTCAGTGCTTGAATTTCAGGAATGTACCATTAAGCCTAGTTCTGATCCTGTTTCCTTTGGATATATAACTAGAAGTGGGAATGCTGGATTTTGCTTTTGGTTCTTTTTTTTTTTTTTTTTTTTTTTTTTTTGGTTTTTCGAGACAGGGTTTCTCTGTGCAGCTTTGTGCTTTTCCTGGAACTCACTTGGTAGCCCAAGCTGGCCTCGAACTCACAGAGATCCACCTGGCTCTGCCTCCTGAGTGCTGGGGTTAAAGGCGTGCGCCACCACCGCCCGACTACTTTTGGTTCTTTTGAGACAGGATCTCACACTGTTGCCCAGCTAGGCCTTCCAAACTCCCTATGTAGAGCAGGCTGACCTGGAACTCACACTCACCCTCCTGTCAGCCTCTCCACTGTTGGAATTAGAGATTTAAAACATCTAGAGATTTATTGTCCATTTGTCATGCTTCCTTTTTGTTTATGTTTTTTGGGTCTTTTACATCTATACATATATTATGCACCTATTATATATTATATATAACATAAAATGTTCATATATGTACACATGTATTGTTGATCATATATTCAATATATTAACATTAATCATAACAATATGTATACACTAATAATTCAACTGCATAACATGTAAGTGATAAATATAATAAATAATAAAATAATTATGTTGCTAATGTTATATATTTCATATATAATATGTGATAGTATATAGTGTATGTATCATATATGCACTTAAGAGTTATAAGTAAGAGCCTGGAGAGACGGCTCAGCGGTTAAGAGCACTGGCTGCTCTTCCAAAGGTCCTGAGTTCAATACCCAGCAACCACATGGTGGTTCACAACCGTCCGTAATGAGATCTGGTGCCCTCTTCTGGCCTGCGGCCATATATGCAGGCAGAACACTGTATACATAATAAATAAATAAATCTAAAAAAAAAAAAAAAAAAAGAGTTATATGTAAGAAAGGAGGGTATTGGGGCCAGTGAGATGGCTCAGGAGGTTAAGGCACTTGTCACCAAGCCTATCAACCTGAGTTTGATTCTGAGACCCATTGCCCATTGTCATAGAAAGGGAAAACAGATTCTTAGCAAGTTGCCCTCTGCCCACTTGTGTACCGTGGTGTGCCTGCACACCACACATGCACAAATACAGAATAAATAATCTAATTAAAGAAGTAAATAAATGTAATTTTAAAAAAGAAACGAGGAAAAACAAAAGGGAAGGTATTACATTTGACTGTGTAATGTCCCGTCCCCCCCCCCCCCCCAGGATCGTATGCTTTTATAAAATTACATTTTCTTTCTTTCTTTATTTTGTGTGTACCTGTGAGCGTGGGTGAATATGTGGTAGGTGTGTGCATGCCAAGACCCAAACGTAGCAGTTAGAGGACAGCCTGGAGGAGTTGGTTCTCTCCGACCGAGTGGGTTCTCAGGGATCAACCTCGGAGCTTCCGCCTTGCCCTGAGTCCCTCTGCCTGCTGAATCGTCCCACCAGGCCCCGCTATCATGTACCGGAAGTTCTACAACAGCCAATGGTGCTGTTCGGAAGGCTGTGGAACCTTTAAGCTTTGTGGTCTGGCTGGAGACCAGGATAAAAGCAACTAGTACAGGGGGACAAATACAGAGGACTAGGCTGGGGAGGATGGCACATTCCAAAGACATTCTGATCTTTCGGGGCTTTTTTTGTTTCTCGCAGTTCCAAGCAAATCTTCCTCCCCAGGCTTGTCTTGACTTGAAAAGAACAAGAAATGAATGATTCCAAGGTGAGTTTTTATTTATTTATTTATTTATTTTGCACAGGACCATGAATCTAGTGTACGGCAAATAGCTTTTTACTACAGAGTTGTATCACTAGCCCCTCTGGTGAGTTTTGTTAAAACGTGAAATCAGGAGGCCTGAAGAGATGGCTCAGAGGTTGAGAGCACTTATTGCTCTTGTAGAGGACTTGGGTTCAATTCCCAGTGTCCAAATGGTGGCTCACAGCCATCTACAACTGCAGTTCTAGGGAATTTGGTGTCCCATTCTGACTTCTGCAAGCCCAGGCAAGCACATGGTACACACACATATATGTAGCTAAGCATTCATACACATAAAATAAGTCTAAACAACAACAAAAACCTTGGAACCTCTGTAGCTCAGCCAGGCATTGAACTCTTGATCTTCTTCACTCAGGCTCCTGAGCAGCTGAGGTTACAGGCCTATACCTCAGCCAATTTTCTCTTTTTTGTGAAAGTGAAAAACATTTTGCCAGGTGGTCCTGGTGCATGCCTTTGATCCCAGCACTCAGAGAGGCAGAGGCAGGTGGATCTCTGAGTAAGAGGCCAGCCTGATCTACAGAGGAAATTCCAGGACAGCTAGGGATACATAAAGAAACTCTGTCTCAAAAAACAAACCAAAGCAAAACAAAAACAAGATGGATGGATGGATGGATGGATACAGACGGGAAGAAGAAAACATTTCTAGTAAAGCTGAATATCTTTTTTTTTTTTTTTTTTTTTTTTTTTCCGAGACAGGGTTTCTCTGTGTAGCTTTGTGCCTTTTCTTGGAACTCACTCTGTAGCCCAAAAGCTGAATATCTTTAAATTAAAAAAATATTATTTACTTTTGAGACAGGGGTTCTCTGTGTATCACTGGATGACCTGAAACTCACTCTGTAGACCAGGGTGGCCTCCAACTAACAGAGATGTGCCTGCCTCTGCCTCTGCCTTAATCTTCTGGGATTAAAGTCATGCTCAAACAAATAGCTGAGGCAGAACTTTGCTTTGCAGCCCAGGCTGGCCTATAACTCTCGATCCTGCTGTTTCTGTCTCCCGAGTGCTGGGATTAAAGGTGTACAAAACCATGTCCAGCCAAGGTGAACATCATTTGGCCACTGCCACCACCCACTTTGTCTAAAATCCATCTCCAGATATATCACTGAAATATAAATTTTTCTGGAGTCTTTTCTTTTAACAGAGTTCAGTAAGATGGGTGCATGAATAATCCTCAGGATTTTAATTAGATTGCATATATTTAAAAATTCAATTTGTTTTCTACCAGATCATAGTATTCAGTAAACTCAGCACACAAGGCATTGGACACATTTTTTATATTTCTAGTCCTCAGAAGCAATTGGAATCTTTTTGTTAATCAGATTTGTTTGCTTGGTTTTGTTTTGTTTTTGTTGTTATTGTTTTGTTTTTTGAGACAGGATCTTGCTGTGTAATCCTGGCTGACATGAAACTAAAAATTTAGAATACCAGGCTGGCCTTGAACTCAGAGGTCCTACTGCTTCTTCCTCCCGAGTGCTGGGATTAAAGGTGTGTACCCACCACAAGCACAGCCTTGTTATTATTTTGAGACAGAGTCTCACACTGCACTGGAACTTAGTATCTAGCCCTGTTTGGCTTCTAACTCACAGCAATCCTCCCTCCTCAGCCTTCTGAACACTGAGTTTATAGACATTAGGCACCACACCTGCCTTCAGTGATGGATTCCTACAGATGGGGATTTGCTGTTACAGGGGAGAGTGACCTTTGAGGACATCACTGTGAACTTCACCCCAGAGGAGTGGCAAGGGCTGAAGCCTGAGCAGAGAAACTTGTATAAGGATGTGATGTTGGAGAACTACAGCAACCTGGCCTCTGTGGGTGAGGAGGGCTTTGGGACTGGGGAGGCGGGTGATGGCCTGAAGTCTGAAATATACAAGGACCTTTTCCAGGTTGAGCAGATGTGTTTCTGGTCCACTTTTCACTGTTGGGGTATCCTATGTGAGTCAGGATTAGGATGAAGCAGGAAAGAAGTGTGGTGTCAAGTTTTGTGGTTGTGTTACTGTTTTTCCCCTATTTTCTTGTGTGTGTATATATATATCTGTATACATATATATATATGTGAACATGGATGTGTTCATGTCATGTCATGCCAGGTGGAGGTCAGAGGACATTTGAAGATTCAGCCTCATTTCACCCTTTGACTGTATTGGAGACCAGGTCTCTCATTTACTCCTGAATACAACTGACCATCTGGTCCACGAGCCTTTGGGAATTCTCCAGTCTCTGCTTTGCTGACATTACAGACATGTTCCTGCCATGTCAGTTTATACCTAAGTTCTTCAGCTCCAAACTCAGGTCCTGACACTGGCATAGCCAGGGCTTTACCCACAAGCCGGGTCACCACATCCCTTTTGTTGTTGCTTTTGTTTAAAGATAATTTTTCTAAATTTGTGTGTGTGTGTGTGTGTGTGTGTGTGTGTGTGTGTGTGTGTGTGTGTGCCACATGTATTCAGGTGGCCATAAAGGCGATGAGAGGGCATCAGATTCCCTGAATCTGGGGTTGTAGGCAATTATGGGCCCCCAGAAGTGGGTGCTTGGAGCCTAACTGGGATCCTCTGGAAGAGCAGCAAATGTTCTGAACTGCTGAGCTGATTTATTTTTATTTTTAGTTATGTGTATCTGTGTGTCAGATTCTCTCCAGCCCCTTTCTCAGTCTCTTGACTAGTACTACTGGCAGTTAGTCCCTGGTAGCCTATCTGCTTGGTGGCACAGCTGATCAGACACTTCCTCAGGGAGGCTAGACCAAGTCCAATTCCCTGAGACCAGAATGGCCCCACTTGGTGATTTCTAGCATCTTCATCTCAAATCACAAGTGTAGAAGGTTTCTCATATAACATTTCTCTGTAATACATTTCAGAAAAAGACCAGGATATTGAAAGGCAAGTTAGGATGAACATAAATTTGGAGAAAAGTCTCAAGAGAGGAGTTGTATCCATACACAAGAAAACATTCACTAAGCAAAAAGGTACCGCACATAAAAAGATGTTTCTCCCAAGCAACGATGATGTTTCTTCAAGATTGAGGCTCTCACAATATGATCTAATTGGAAAGCATTTGAAACATTGTTTTGATAGGAATCCTTGCATAAAAAATAATTCTAATGAATATAGAAAATCAGTTAGCTCTAATTCATGGAAATCTATGAAAAACCATTTTGAATGTAATGCCTGTGGAAAGTTACTCGATTCGAAGCCACGCCTTCAGAGGCATCTGAGGATCCATAATAGGGAGAAATCCTTTAAATGTAATGAATGTGGAAGAGCATTCAAAATGCTGTGGAACCTGAATAAGCATCAGAAAATTCATCCAGAGAGAAAAGTCTATAAGTGTGACGAGTGTGGAAAAGCCTACAGGCAGAAGACCAATCTCGTTCAACATCAGAAAATTCATACCAAAGAGAAACCCTATAAATGCCAAGCTTGTGGGAAAGCCTTCTTGTGGGTGTCATCTTACAGTAATCACAAGAAAATCCACAAGGATGAGAAAGCCTATGAGTGCAATGTATGTGGCAAGTCCTTCAAACAGAACTCAACTTTTAGTCAACATAAAAACACCCACAAGGAACAAAAGCCTTACAGATGTAAGGACTGTAAGAAATCTTTCATTTGCAAGTCTGCTCTTGTGAAACACCAGAGAACACACACTGGAGAGAAACCCTACAAATGTGGGCTGTGTGAAAAAGCTTTTGCCCAGAAAGCAAATGCCATCGATCATGAGAAAATCCATGCTGGGGTGAGGTCTTATGAGTGTCGTCTCTGTAACAGGGCTTTTGTCCAGAAGAAAAACCTCACTCAACATAAAAAAATCCACACTGGAGAAAAATCATATGAATGTAGTAGATGTGGGAAAGCCTTCTCTCTGAAGTCAAACCTTGGAGTTCATCAGAAAATTCACAGTGGAGAAAAAGCCTATGCATGTAACGAATGTGGGAAATCTTTCAGCCGCAAAGAACACCTTGATTTTCATAAAAAGCTCCACACTGGGCAAAAACCTTATAAATGCTCTGAGTGTGGAAAAGCCTTTGCTGACAAGTCATACCTTAGTGGTCACCAGAAAAGAATTCACACTAGATAGGGACTCTGAGCACTTCAAATACATGGAAAATACATTTATGGGATGGCATGGGATAGTCATCCCAAAAATTGACGCAAAACGGCCTACACTTTTCAGTCTATCACAGAAAACACGGAGGACTTAAACTCACTGAGACCATCCTTTGAGGACAGGTTTAGCTCATTCCTTCATAGATATTTGTTTTGTCTTTTTAAAATGTATATGTTTCCATATATGTTTGTCATGCGTGTAAAGATGCCTAGTGGAGCCAAATGATGACATCAGGTCCCATGGTGTTGCAGGTGGTTGTGAGCTGCCTCAATGGGGTGCTAGGAACCAACTTTATTCCTCTGGGAGAACATAATATGTCCCTAAATGCTGATTCATCTCTCCAGGCTCATGTTTCACTTTAATATTTTATTTATACATTTTATGTGTTTGTGTGAGCATTCTGTGTTGCCTGCATGTATGTCTGTGCCACACGTGTGCCTGGTGCACATGGAGACCAGAACACATTGGATCTCCTGGGATGAAATTACAGATGGTTGTAACTGCCATGTAGATAATGGGAATGGAACCCAAATCCTTGGAAGAGCAGATAATGCTATGAGCTCTTCTACCATCTCCAGCCACACTGTTTTTTTGAGATGAAATCTTGTTATATTTCCCAGACTGGACTGGAACTTCTGGGCTCAGGTGATTCTCTTGCCTCAGCCTCCTAAGTAGCGGGGACTTCAGATACATGACACATGTCTGCCACTCAGCAAACATTTATAAAGTGCCTTTTGACTAACATGACTGAAGAGATACCAATAAACTAAATCTGTCCAAAACTTTCATGGAATTTTTGTTTTTTTATCATGGAATTTATTGTAGTAAAAAGTAACTCATGGTAGCCTTTTCTTTGATAGTTCACATCAGAAAATATATTGTTATGAGTCTGTGCCAGGTTGACAATGTATTTTGTATGGAAGGGGTTTTTGTTGTTGTTGTTGTTAAATAAATAAAGTTGGAATTCGAAGTGACACAGCAAATAACTCTGTGTGTGTGTGTGTGTGTGTGTGTGTGTGTGTGTGTGTGTGTGTGTGCTGGAAATGGAACTTGGCCTCATGTATGGGATTTATTTACTCTAACACCAAGCTACATTCTCAATCCAACACTTTAGAATTTTTTTTTTTTTTTTTTTTTTTGAGACAGGGTTTCTCTGTGTACTTTTGGTGCCTGTCCTGGATCTCGCTCTGTAGACTAGGCTGACCTCAACTCAGAGATCCACCTGGCTCTACTTCTGGGTAGAGTTCTGGGTTTAAAGGCATGTGCCACCACTGCTTGGCCCACTTTGGAAATCTTAAACATTGTAAAAGGAAGCTAGAAGTGATGGCACATGCCTATAATCTCAGAATTTGAGAGCTGGAGATGAGAGCATCGAGGCTAGCCTACAGGTGGTGAGGTGGTTCAGTAGGTAAAGGCACTTGTTACTGACTCCCAAAACTTGAGTTTGATTCCTGGGACCAACATGGAAGAAGGAGAGTATTCGCTCCCACAAATTGTCCTCTAACCACCTATGAATTGTAGTACACACACACTAAAGGGGTGGAGGATGTGGAACAGATGCCTAGGTGTTTAAGACCATTTTCCTTCTTCCAGATGACCTGAGCTTGATATCCCATCACCCATGTTCAATAGCTCACACCTGCCTGAGTCCCAGCTCGAAGGGATCTGAAGTTCTCTTTTGGCCTTAAGTGCACCCACAAATGAAAATACACAGAGTCCCACTGAAACAAATAAATAGAAAACCTTGTTTTTAGTGGTTGGGAAGGAAGAGGAGAGGGGAGGCATGCTTTTCTGACTTTAAGTCTCTGACCTACCAGATTTTCAAAGAAGAACTAATTCCAATACTCTTCAAATTGTTCCACCAATAGAAAAAGAAGGAACATTACCAAACTCTTTATGAGGCTGCAGTTACCCTGATATCCAAACCACACAAAGATGCAACAAAGCAAGAATAACAGACCAATCACCCTAATGAACACTGATGCAAAAATACTCAATAAAATGTTGGCAAACCGAATCCAAGAATGCATCAAAACAATTATCCACCATGACCAAGTAGGTTTCATTCCAGGGATGCAAGGATGGTTCAACATTCAAAAATCTGTCAATGTAATACACCATATAAACAAACTCAAAGAAAAAAACCACATGATCATCTCATGAGATGCTGAAAAAGCCTTTGACAAAATCCAACACCCCTTTATGATAAGGGTCTTAGAGAGGTCAGGAATACAAGGAACATACCTAACATAATAAAGGCACTTTACGACATACCAACAGCCAACAAAATTAAATGGAGAGAAACTCAAAGCGAGTCCACTAAAATCAGGAACAAGACAAGGCTGTCCATTCTCCCCATATTTATTCAATATAGTACTTGAAGTTCTAGCTAGAGCAATAAGACAACAAAAGGAGATCAAGGGGATACAAATTAGAAAGGAAGAAGTCAAACTTTCACTATTTGCAGATGATTTGATGGTATACATAAGTGACCCCAAAAATTCTACCAGGACTCTCCTACAGCTGATAAACTCCTTCAGTAAAGTGGCAGGATACAAGATCAACTCAAAAAAGTCAGTAGTTGTCAAGCAGTGGTGGCGCACACCTTTAATCCCAGCACTTGGGAGGCAGAGCCAGGCGGATCTCTGTGAGTTCGAGGCCAGCCTGGGCTACCAAGTGAGTCCTAGGAAAGGTACAAAGCTACATAGAGAAACCCTGTCTCCAAAACAAAACAAAAAAGATCAGTAGCCCTCTTATACACAAATGATAAAAGGGATGAGAAAGAAATCAGAGAAACATCACCCTTTACAATAGCCACAAATATAAAATACCTTGGAATAACACTAACTAAACAAGTGAAGGACCTGTATGATAAGAACTTTAAGTCTCTAAAGAAAGAAATTGAAGAAGATAATCAGAAAAGGGAAAGATCTTCCACACTCATGGATAGATAGGATTAACATAGTAAAAAATGGCAGTCTTACCAAAAACAATCTACAGAGTCAATGCAATCCCCATCAAAATCCCAACACAATTCTTCACAGACTTGGAAAGAACAATACTCAACTTCATATGGAAAAACAAAAAACCTAGGATAGCTAAAGGAATCCTGTACAATAAGCAATCTCTGGAAGTATCAACATCCCTGACCTCAAGCTCTACTATAGAGCTATAGTAATAAAAACAGCTTGGTACTAGCATATGGACCGGAATCGAATTGAAGACCCTAACATTAATTAATCCACACACATATGAACACCTGATTTTTGACAAAGAAGCCAAAACTACAATGGAAAAAAGAAAGCATCTTCAACAAACGGTGCTGGCATAACTGGATGTCAACAGGTAAAAGATTACAAATATATCCACTATCTGTCACCATGCACAAAACTCAAGTCCAAGTGGATCAAAGACCTCAACATAAATCCAATTACACTGAATTTGATAGAGAAAGTAAGAAGTACTCTTGAACACATTGGCACAGGAGATCACTTCCCAATATAACACCAGTAGCACGGACACTGAGAGCAATAATTAATAAATGGGACCTCTTGAACTGAGAAGCTTTTGTAGGGCAAAAGACATGGTCAATAAAACAAAAAGACAGCCTACAGAATGAGAGATCTTCACCAACCCCACATCTGACAGAGGACTGATCTCCAAAGTATATAAAGAACCCAAGAAACTAGACATCAAAATACTGAACAATCCAACTTAAAACTGGGCTATAGAACTAAACAGAGAATTCTCAAAAGAAGAATCTTGGCCGGGCGGTGGTGGTGCATGCCTTTCATCCCAGCACTAGGGAGGCAGAGGCAGGCAGATCTTTGTGAGTTCGGGGCCAGCCTGGTCTACAAAGTGAGATTCAGGAAAGGCACAAAGCTACACAGAGAAACCCTGTCTCAAAAAACCGAAAAAAAAAAAGAAGAATCTTACATGGCTGAAAAAAACATTTAAGGAAATGCTCAACATCTTTAGTCATCAGCGCAAATGCAAATCAAAACGACTCTGAGATACCACCATACACCTGTCAGAATGGCTATGATCAAAAACACTAATGACAGTCTATGTTGGAGAGCACTCAGAGCAAGGGGAACACTCCTCCACTGTTGGTGGGATTGCAAACTTGTACAACCACTGTGGAAATCAGTATGGTGGTTTCTCAGAAAATGGAGAAGAAAATGCTGGCCTGGGCTGGAGAGATGGCTCAGGTTAAGAACATGGACTGCTCTTCCAGAGGTCCTGAGTTCAATTCCCAGCACCCACATGGTGGCTCACAACCATCTGTAATAAGATCTGGCGCCCTTGGCCGGGCGGTGGTGGCACACGCCTTTAATCCCAGCACTCGGGAGGCAGAGCCAGGCGGATCTCTGTGAGTTCGAGGCCAGCTTGGGCTACCAAGTGAGTTCCAGGAAAGGCGCAAAGCTACACAGAGAAACCCTGTCTCGAAAAACCAAAAAAAAAAAAAAAAAAAAAAAGATCTGGCGCCCCTTCTGTATACATAATAAACTAATAAATCTGAAGAAGAAGAAGAAGAAGAAGAAGAAGAAGAAGAAGAAGAAGAAGAAGAAGAAGAAGAAGAAGAAGAAGAAGAAGAAGAAAATGCTGGCCATACTTTCAGGAGAGGAGGCTAAAATCTTTTTAGGTTATGGATTAGCCTATAGAAAAATGTCTGCCATAAATCAAACAGTGAAGGGGAAGATGAATGGGAATCTCACTTACACAACTGAAGTAAAACATAGCTCTCTGAACAGATGAGGATAGGTTTTTTTCTGTATCCCAGAATCTAATCAATATTTATATGTATAGTTCAGCTCTCATTTGGCTTATTGGGAAATGTTATCATTTATACTAATTTCTACAGAAAAAAATATTTTACTGTTTTAAAATAACAATCTTTATGTTCAAGCTGTCTGTATATTATCTCTCCTGCAGTTGTACATAAATTTCTTTTACATTAAAAAAACCCACACGAAGAATCACGAGCTAAGAAACTTCAAGTGTTGTTATGAGGTATCTCTAGCAGCCATGGAAAAGGTCTAGAACCATTTTACAGAAGAGGGAATGTTTGAACTCCTGTGCCACACACTATGTAAACACAACACATCAAAGGACTATGTTTAAGAGTACAACAATGGGCCGGGC
The DNA here is from genome assembly GCF_949786415.1 of Peromyscus eremicus. NCBI lineage: Eukaryota > Metazoa > Chordata > Mammalia > Rodentia > Cricetidae > Peromyscus > Peromyscus eremicus. The sequence goes on from NC_081416.1 coordinate 178,499,368, forward strand.
GGCGGTGGTGCACGCCTTTAATCCCAGCACTCGGGAGGCAGAGCCAGGCGGATCTCTGTGAGTTCGAGGCCAGCCTGGGCTACCAAGTGAGTTCCAGGAAAGGCACAAAGCTACACAGAGAAACCCTGTCTCGAAAAACCAAAAAAAAAAAAAAAAAAAAGAAGTAAGCAATGGAAATGTTTTGAAATACACAAGTGTAAACCTTCTTGACCCTAAATGAGGCCATTGTTTCTTAGGTATTCTAAAAGAAATAGCAGCCAAAGGTAAATAAATTGTATCTTCATCAGAAAAAAAAAATTGAAGTTTAAGTAATAAAAGACAGGGTACAATTTGTTATTTTGTTAATGTTGCTGATGTGTTATTGAATAAATGCATAATTTAACCATGTATGTAATCATCTATTAAATATTTCGTAATTTAAGTAAACTTTTTTTTTTTGACAGCCAAATCGTCTTTATTGAGAGAATGGGTCTCTAGGGGGATGGGCCTGGGCCCTCACTGCTCAGCTTGTTCATTGGCACTGCCTATGGCTTCATCACATCTGGAAGCTATGAAGGGCTGGAGAATGGCTCAATGTGCAGGGCTTCAAAGGCATCATCTGCACCGAAGGCCAGGCCCACTGTGGCTGGGGCCTGTATCCGTGCTGTCTGGCTAGTGAAGCCACACTCGCCCAGTGTTTTTCTGTCATCAAGGAGCTGGTCATCCTTGTACAGCCGCTGCTCTTCTGGAGGCCGCTGGAAGATGCCTTGGACAACAAGCTTTAGCTGGAACACGGTACTGGACTCCTTGGCTTCCGTGAAGATGGTGGTCTTGTGGCGGCGTATCATGAGAAACACCTGAGGATGGCAAGCTCGTGTCAACCCCAGCACGCTACCCCTCTTTCCCCACTCCCCTGGCCCTGGGGCCCCTCTTACCAACACCCTCAAGCCCCAAGTGCCTTATCCCCGCCAGAAACTTTGATTTTCAGCAAACTTTGTTTTTACTTATTTGCCCTAGGCTTAACCGTGAAAACAAATACAGAAGGTCAACGCTGCTTTTTAAATGGTTCATATTTGTATTTAGAATGACTATAAACTTAGTTTTGAGCACATTAAAAAATTTGATCATTTAAAAGGTGATTAACCATTAATTTGTATGTTTTAACTATTTTAACAGTTTACAACAAGTTAGTAGCTTTCATAAGATTAGGATTTTACAGTTTTAGACATACATTTCCAAATTATTGTTAACCTGAGTATACCTTTACAACCTCAGGAATTTATCATACAGAAATGGATTTTAAGCCAAAATATCTTGGAGACTTGTCATTGTTTCTTTAGTCTAAAAGGAAGGACAGTATGACTAAGGTTGTTTGTTTGTTTGTTTGTTTGTTTTTGTTTATCGAGACAGGATTTCGCTGTGTAGTTTTGGTGCCTGTCCTGGATCTCACTCTGTAGCCCAGGCTGGCCTTGTAGTCACTGAGATCCCCCTGGCTCTGCCTCCCAAGTGCTGGGATTAAAGGCATGTGCTGCCACCACCCAGCAAGACTAAGTTTTAATAGTGTTGTCTTAGTTGGTTTATATCACATGGTCATCTTAAGATGGTGATGAAATTATGTGGCATGTCTTTTAATCTTAGTAAAGATGGCTACCATGCACACTATCTTTTTATCCTAAAGAGGCATGAGCTAAGATGAAGAAAAACTATATGGCTGTTATTTAAAAATATCCATTTTATATGTTTTAGCAGATATAATTTTTTATACAAGACTTGAATCATATATACATGATATATAACCAGAAATATATATATGCTATAGTAAATTAAAATTACCTATGTATTGCTCATTTTGCCTGTCAGCCTTTTGTTACAAGTTTTAAGTTAAATTTTTGTTACATAGAGAACCTCTGCCTCAAAAAAAAACCCCTCTATTCTCTATGTGCTAATTTATACATAATATCGTTAATATTGAGCCATAATGTTTTTCAGGATACCCATTATGGGTCAGGGTGTGCAAACTGGGGATTCAAAGCTATTATGATCAGACAACTCTGATTCTTCTAAATCCATGCAATAAACTCTCATCCAAATTTAAATAAAGAGCAAAGTCAGTTAAAATATTTAATGGCTAAGAAACATCTAATTAATGCTGATTGATTATAGCAAGCTTAGACTTTTAAGCTATATCACCAGGATGGGTACAATCTTTGAAGGGCATGTGGAATTTGTGTATAGAAGACATATTCTTGTCCTTTTAAAGTCATCTCTTAAAGCATTAAATGCAATCTCTATTTTTCTAGAGAGGGTTTCTCTGTGTTGCCCTGACTGTCCTGGAATTCTCTGTAGGCTAGTCTGTCCTCAAACTCACAGATTTGCCTGCATGCACCACCACCACCAGGTTGCTATTAGATTTTAAATTCTGTAGGATTTTTAGATGTACTATCAGGTATTACACAGAATGTATCTTTAAAAATCTTAAGAGGGAAAATTGTGGATAATATCTCTAGAATCCATCTAACATGCTAATGTTATTGTAGGTATGAAACAAATAATTGACCTGTATTTTATTTAGAGGCACAATAAGTTCTATAGGCTCTTTATCAGTAAGGGATTATTTTGAGTTACCACTTTAGCAACCACGTTATTTGATAAATTAATAGCCTGCTCTGTTTTAAATGTTACATTTTGTTGTAGAATTTAACTGAGAGCTTTCAGAAAGCAACTTAAAGAACACAGACAGATCTCTAGGAGTGATAAACAGATTAGAGAGTTCCTATTGATATAACCCCAAATTTTAAATTTTGCTCTTACCATGAAAGTTAAACATTTAAACATTAATTAGATGATCAGGAGAAGATAACATCCTCCGTATAATGTATGACTAATATCTCTAGAAATTTATACTGCATTGTCTTAGTGCTTTATGCCCTGATTGTAATTGTCTCTATACTATAAGTTGGGCTTGTTTTAATATTTTTCCCCTGCAGGTATCATTGATAATGAGTTATTCCCACTATGAGGGAATAACAAAAAACATTCTCCACAAAGGGAGTTTCAATTTTGAGTCATTTCTGCTGTGAGGGGAAAAAAAAAATCACAAAACATTTAAACAAAAATCAAGCAAACAAACAAAAAAAAAACCAAAAACCCTAAGTTCTGGGGCAGTCGAGCTAGCTCATGTTGCAGTGTTGGAGTTCCACAGGTCATTCCTTGGAACTCACTCTGTTCCACAAGACCCTGGCATCCCTAAAAGCTACAGCCTGGAGTTCTTTGAGTTCCAGGCAGGTCACTCAGAAGGGTGAAAGCTCCAATATGATTCTGTGACCGTGGGAAAGCATGAGTGGCTGGAGTCTCCTTTAGTCCTCCGAGAAGACCTGTGAAGATGTGTGGCAGAAAAAATTTTTCTCTCTCACCCTCTCCTTTTTTTTTTCCTTCTGAAAGGTCCCAAGCAGTACATTACTATACTCTAGCTTGTAAAAGGATTAACATGGAGTTTTTCTCCTTTTTCATGGGCTAAGCGTATGAAGTTGTAGAGTTGTTGCTCTGAATATTTTGTTCCTTTACATCTTAACAAATCTCTCAATAATTGTACAAAATGCTTTGTCTCAGAGGACTGAGCAGAACCCATGTTAACTTTCACTCTCACCTACAGTCATGACCCCTTGGGTGAGAAGACCCAAACACCTAAGTCCATTTAAAGAAAACTTTTCTTACATTCTCGGAGTCGCACTTTGCATAGCCAGCTCTGGTTCTCTTTTTGAGGTATTTACAGGAGCCACGGGGGAAACAATAAGCCATTCTTTCTTCAAAGACAACTCCTGTAATTGAAAAACAAAAAGCACAATACACACTTTAACTGTTGACCTGTTGAAGCTGTGCCCATTCTTTGGAAGACACATTCAGAATTACTTTGCTTTCTCTTTTGCTGTCCCAATATTTAATTGTGATAGTTAGTTCTATTTATTAACTTGCTATAACCTACTATCACCTGAAAATTTAGTCTCAATGAGTTTTTCCTTTATCAGGTTGGCCTTGGCGGATTTCTTTGGTTGCCTTAATCAGTATGGAAAAACCCAGAATGAGAGTGTGTGGCACTATTCCCTGCTTTAGGGTACCAAAGTACATAAGAGGAGAAAAAGATGTATATAACGGTAGAGAAATTGTCTGCATGCATTAATGTCTGCATGTATTCATTTTCCCTCTGCTCCTAGCTGTGGCTGTCAGGTGACCAGCTGTTTGAAGTTCCTGCAGTTGTGACTCCCCAAAGTGATGGACTGTAACATGTGACTGTGAACTGAAAAAAACCTTCCCCCTCCTAAGTTTCCTTAAGATTTGTTTTCCAGACTGTTTTATCACAGCAAGAGAAATGAAGACTACAAGTATCTCAAGTGAAATGTGGTGAGGGTGCACATCTGGTCTCACTGGTGCCTCTGCTCTTCTCTGTCCCTCTGATGATGCTGAGACAATGAAGTTCTGGTCAAATTCTAGTCTCTCATGCAAATGCAACAGTTAGGAAGATGAGCCTGAGTGGTCACCTCTGGTGCTGGCCTTTTTGATTACAGGTTCCAGATCCAGATATCCAGGCCTGCAGTGGTCAGATGATAAAAATCAGAGTACAAATGCAAATTTATGAAGGGCTGAAGATACAGCTCAGTGGTTAAAGCATCCAGTATGCACAAGACCCTAAATTCAATCCCTAGAAACACAAGCAATTCTTAGTTTATGACTGTATATCTATAGGCAGAGATTTCCTGTCCTATGGCTGCTCTCAAACACAATGAGGCTTATATTAATTGCTCAGACTTATTGCTAACTAGCTCTTACAATTCTAAGATAAACCATAATCCTTATTTACTCTCTGCCATGTGAAGGTACCTTTATTAATTAACATGGCAGTTTCATAGACTCAATCTCCATCTAGCTGGTGTCTCCAGAGTCCACCCTTCTTCCATCTAGCTTTCTCCTAGTGTGGCTCTCCAGCCTAACCTTATTCTGTTCAGCTACTGGCCAGTCAGTTTCTTTTTTATTAGACCAATCACAGCAATCCATCTTCACAGTGTCCAAAATGATTATAACTCCAGCACTGGAGAGGGTTTAAACCAAGACATGGAAGTGTGAGACAAGAATGGTGTATGCAGTGAGACTATAATAATCTCAACAAAAAAAAAAAAAGAAAAAGAAAAAGGGAGTGAGAAACAGTACCCAAATCAAAGTAGGAAGAGAAGAGAGTCAGCCTGAAGGTAACCACAGCTACAGTAGACCAGTGTCAGAAACTAAACACTGCTGGCAAAAGGGTTAATGGTGCTTGCTGCCAAGCCTGACACCCCGAGGTTCATCCCTTGCACCCACATGTGGAAGCAGAGACCAACTCTTGCAAATGGTTCTCTGACATACACACTTCAGCTATGGTGTGCAAGAAGAACACAAGCATATACAAATAAATAGAATTTAAAAACTCCAACTCCACAGGCAAGGCATGGCACAAACCATTAAACCAGGGATCCAGAGGCAGGCTGGATGATCTCTTGAGTTTGAAGGCAGCTTGGTAGACATACAGAATTCCAAGACAGCCAGGTCTACAGAGAAAGACCCTGACTCAAAAATATAAAAGTATAGGGGAAAATTACACAAAACAAAATCTAGTGCAGTAGAGACAACCAGAACTCTCCTGCTTCTCCAAGAATCTGAAACAAAACATGGACATATGTTTGCAAGGAGAGGTGACATGTGGAGAGGACAGTTAGATACCAGATGAGAACTAGAAATATGGAACTTCAATTGTTTCTAAGAATCATTTTTTTGCTTCGATCTCAGTACTGGAGAGCGAGGAGCATCTGTGACTTGGAGGTTATCCTGGTCTACATAGACAGTAGAAAAAAGCAGTATAAGAGGACAGCTACATAATAAACTCAACCTCAAAATTATTTTCAGTTTCATGTGTGTGGAGGTCGTCTGCTTCTCTGCATCACTTATATGCAGTGCTCGAGGAGGCCACAAGGGGGTGACAGACACGTGGAACTGTAGCCAGAGAAGGTTGTGAACCACCATTTTTTAGGTGCTGGGACCTTAAAAGCCATCTCTCTCTGGTCCCTGAACTTAGAATTCCTAAAGGAAACTAAAGACTCTAATACAGAAAAGTAAGGAAATCTTTAAGCAACAGACACATTTATCCTCAGGGAGACCTCAAGCAAAGAGCAGAGTGAAGCCTTGAGATCCACAGATCCAACAACTGACAATGGAAAAACAGGTTTTATGCACCACCACACTCTGCTGCAAAAAATATCTTCTCAAAATTAGCAGAGCACGGCCCAGCAGTGGTGGCACATGCCTTTAATCCCAGTACTCGGGAGGCAGAGCCAGGTGGATCTCTGTGAGTTCTAGGCCAGCATGGTCTACAGTGAGATCCAGCACAGGCACCAAAACTACACAAAGAAACCCTGTCTGGAAAAAAACAAAAACAAACAACCAAAAAAGGATTGGCAGAGCACCCAAGCAGACATCTGAGAAGGAACATGCATGTCTCTGCCTTGAGCTTGGGGCTTAAAATTAATCAAACGCTTCTACGGAGGGACAGAATGGCAGCTATCTCCAATGCCCAACACCCCACCTCTCCATTTGGTCAGAATGAGGCCACCTCCAAAACTTCTGTAGACAAGAGAGCAGGAGATGACTTGGCTATGACCTAAGACTTCAACCACTTATTGGCAGAAATGGAGATATTCTCCTTTTTGTTTGCTTGTTTTTGTTTGTTCACTTGGTATTTCTTTGTTTTTTTCCCAGAACATGCTTTCTCTGTGTAGCTCTGGCTGTCCTGAATCTCACCCTGTAGCTGGCCTTGAACTCAGAGAGTCACCTGATTCTTTCTGGCTCCTGAGTGCTGAGATAAAGGAAAGCCCAGGTGAGATATTCTAAAGAGGTACTTGTGGGCCTTCATTGGCTATTAGAGTGTTGAGACAATAGACCCCAAGAAATGGGACTTTCCAGAGAAATCTTTTCTCTGACTGGCATAGTACTATGTAGACCATGCTGGCCTCAAAAATCAAAGAGATCTGATTCCTTCTGTGTGCTGTAGAAAGGCATGCACCACCATAGTGGTTCTCATTTTGTCCACTCTAAATCTAATCCACATAGTTCATTCAGAAGGTTTCATTTCATATGGACCTTTCTTTTTTTTTTTTGGTTTTTCCAGACAAGGTTTCTCTGTGTAGCTTTGTGCCTTTCCTGGATCTCGCTCTGTAGCCCAGGTTGGCCTCGAACTCACAGAGATCCGCCTGCCTCTGCCTCCCGAGTGCTGGGATTAAAGGCGTGTGCCACCACCGCCCGGCATAGACCTTTCTTTAAATTCTTGCAGGGGACTAGGCTGCAGAGGACAGTGGAGCTCTGTGAGTTTGAGGCTTAGCCTGGTCTACATGGTGAGTTCCAGGTGAGCCAGTTCTATGTACTAGTGGTATTTTATCTCAAAAACAAAACAAAGCATCTACAGTGGACATGATCACATTCTCTTGGACCTTGAATGCAACCAAATAGAAAAGAATCATTTGGGGCTGGAGAGATGGCTCAGGGGTTAAGAGCACTGACTGCTCTTCCAGAGGTCATGAGTTCAATTCCCAGCAACCACATGGTGGCTCACAACCATCTGTAATAAGATCTGGCACCATCTTCTGTATACATAATGATTAAATAAATCTTAAAAAAAAGAAAAGAAGAATCATTGGGACCTATAGGCAGCATACTTCTTTGGAAAACTCTTACAATCTCCCTTCCAGTCACATAAAAGTCAAAAGTCTCTCACAGGAGAGGCCATTTCATGTCTTTGGAATTCCCAAGCTGCTTAAATACTTTTGTTTATATTTTTCTACACAGGGCTTCTTTCTTTCTTTCTTTCTTTTTCTTTCTTTCTTTCCCTTCCTTCCTTCCTTCCTTTCTTTCTTTCTTTCTTCCTTCCTTCCTTTCTTTCTCTTTCTTTCTTTCTTTCTTTCTTTCTTTCTTTCTTTCTTTCTTTCTTTCTCTTTCTTTCTTTCTTTCTTTCTTTCTTTCTTTCTTTCTTTCTTTCTTTTCTTTCTTTCTTGAGTGTTCTGTCTTCATGTACACCTGCACACCAGAAGAGAGCACTAGATATCTTTCAGATGTTTGAGAGCCACCATGTGGTTGCTGAGAGTTGAATTTAGGACCTCTGGTTGAGTTTCCAGTGCTCTTAATCTCTGAGACATGTCACCAGAGTCTAGGCATGGTTTCTCTGGTTAGCCCAGGCTGTCCTTTAACTTGGTCTGTAGACCAGGCTGGCCTTGATTCAGAGATTTGCCTGGCTCTGCTCTCCAGTGCTGTGATTAAAGGTGTGAGCAACCACCACCTTCCCTTCCTTAGCTGTTCTGATTCCTCAAAGTTTAAGTTCTTTTATAATAAGATACATACACATACATAGACACACATATATATAAGTATATGAATATGCTTGAAAAGACAGTAAATCCACTGATGGAGGTGAAAATCCGTACATATCTGAACAAGGGAGTGATATTGATTAATGGAATAGTATTTGTAGGTTTTCATGGCTGTTTCCATTTATTTATTTATTTTTATTTTTTTAGAGGAAAGAATCTGAGGATATATTCATGGCTGGCCTCAAAGTTGCAGAGATCCACCTGCCTAAGCCTCCTAAATGTTGGGTTCAAGTGCTGGTCAACACCATTCCTTGTTAGTTTTCTTCTGTAGATCCGAATTTTTTCTTTTTTTTTCTTTCTTACTTCCTTTCTTTCTTTTTTTTTTTTTTTTTTTTTTTTGAGACAGGGTTTCTCTGTGTAGCTTTGGAGCCTCCTCTGGAACTGACTTTGTAGACCAGGCTGACCTGGAACTCAGAGAACTGCCTGCCTCTGCCTCCTGATTGATGAAATTAAATAAAGGCATGAGCCACCACGACCCAGCCCTTAAAATGTGTGTGTTGATTCATATTCTTTTTCTCAGTCCTATTTTACTTGCTCATTTTCTTCTCTGTTATCTCATTGAGAAAAGAGTCTTGGTCTGTAGTATCCCTGGCTAGGCAAGAACTCACTAGATTGACCAGACTAACCTTGAAGTGACCTTGAATCTGCCTCCTTAGTGCAGGTATGTATTAGCATACCAAACCCTTTGGCATTTTATCACCTTCACATTTTGGTCTGTAGTACAAATTGACCCTCATAAATCCCCATACCTAAGGATAAATACTAACATCCAAGTACAGGAGACATTTAGAACCCCAAATAGACATGAGAAGAAAAGAACTTTCTCAAGGTGCAATATAGGTAGGATTCTAAGACTATGGAGAAATGAATCAGTAGTAAATAAATCTTTATTCAGTCTAGGTCATCTTCCATGGCATGGTTTCTCCCACAATTAATGTGGGTCTTTACACCTTAAGTAACCTAGGATAGATAACCATGGACTTGCCTAGAGGTTTATCGATCTAGTAAATCCTCATGGTTGTGATCAGAGACTGGTCTCCTACTTGATCACAGATTAGGCAATATTAATCATCGCAACTCTACCCAACCACATCACTTTGAAGTGATAATTGTCCTTCCCTCTTTCCCATGTGTTCAGATATTTATGCAAAATGCATTCATTCCAATTGCAAAAGATCTGTAGTCATTAACTATTCCAACACTATCTAATGCCCAAAGCCCAAGTTGACAAGATGGCTCAGCAGGTGAAGGTACTTGCCACCAAGCCTGTGGACCTGGGTTCCAACCCTGGAACCCATGTGATGGAGGGAGAGAAGCAACTCTTGTAAGTGGTCCTCTGATGACAACACCCATGTGTGTTAGACACACACACAAACCAAGTAAATGTAATAATAACGAGTCCAAGTCCAAACACTGAGAGTTCAAACACTGAGACTCTAGGCAGTCCTTACATTGGCAGCTCCTGGTAAAGTCACATATTTCTACCAGGTGGTGATGGTGCAAGCCTTTAATCCCTGCACTCAGCACCTGAGGCAGAGGCATGCAGGTCTCTGTATTTAGGCCAGCTTGTCTACATAGTGATTTCCAGGATAGCCAGAGCTACTCAGAGAAATCCTTTCTCCAAAAATGAAAACCATACAAGTTGCATTTTTCTGATATACAATAACCTCACCACAGAATAAACATTCCAAATTCTGAAATGGAAAAGGAAGGGAGAGTAAGGAATTATCAGAAAAAAAAAACCACTGAAATCTACCAGGGCAAATGCAAATCATGGAGACAAAACAACTATACAAATAACTTAAAAATTAAAAATTAAAAAAAAATTAAAAATCATTTCTAAAATCAAATGAAAACAAAATATATCTGGACCTAGGGTTCAGGCTTGTAATTTCAACTACTTGTGAGGCTGAGGCAGGAACGTCCACAATTCCAAACCAAGTGGGCAAAGGCACTGGTACTAGCATAAAAAACTGATATATGCACCAATAGAATCCTGACATTAATTAATCCACACACATATGAACACCTGATTTTTGACAAAGAAGCCAAAACTATACAATGGAAAAAAGAAAGCATCTTCAACAAATGGTGCTGGCATAACTGGATGTCAACACATAAAATATTACAAATAGATCCATATCTGTCACCATGTACAAAACTCAAGTCCAAGTGGATCAAAGACCTCAACATAAATCCAGTCACACTGAACTTGATAGAAGAAAACATAGTAGGAAGTACTCTTGGACGGACGCATTGGCACAGGAGATCACTTCCTAAATATAACACCAGTAGCACAACACTAAGAGCAACAATTAATAAATGGGACCTATGGGTGCTGGAGAGACGGCTCAGTGGTCAAGAGGACCTGGGTTCAATTCCCAGCACTCACAGTGCGGCTCCCAACTGTCTGTAACTCCAGTTGCAGGGGATCTGACACATACACACAGGCAAAACATCAATGCACTTAAAATAAAAATAAAAAAATAAATAAAATAAATGAAATAAAATAAATAGGACCTCTTGAAACTGAGAAGCTTTTGTAGGGCAAAGAACAAGGTCAATAAGACAAAAAGACAGCCTACATAATGATAGAACGGTTATGATCAAAAACACTAATGATGGGGCTGGAGAGATGGTTCAGCGGTTAAGAGCACTGGCTGTTCTTCCAGCAGACCTGGGTTCAATTCCCAGCACCCACAAGGCAGCTCACAACTGTCTGTAACTCTAGTTCCAGGGGATCTGACACCCTCACTCCAATGCACATAAAATAAAGTTTAAAAAGCATTTTAAAAAGACACTAATGACAGTCTATGTTGGAGAAGATGCAGAGCAAAGGGAACACCCCTCCACTGTTGGGAGTGCAAACTTGTACAACCACTATGGAAATCAGTATGAGGGTTTCTCAGAAAATTGAGAATCTAATTACCTCAAGACAGAAGAATGGATTAAGAAAATGGAGTACTACTCAGCAGAGAAAAACAATGACAGCATGAAACTTGCAAATGGATGGAACTAGAAAAAATCATCCTGAATGAGGTAACCCAGACTCAGAAGGACAAACATGATATGTACTCACTCATAAGTGGATACTAGATATAAAGCAAAGAACAATCAGACTGCAACCCACAGATCCAGGGAGGCTACCTAGAAGGGGGAACCCTAGGATGACTGTGGCTTATAATAAGATTTGGTTTTACTCAGTCACTGGGCAAGATATGGTGAAACATTTCACTATTAGCATAAGAATTTGTACTGTATCAAGCTGATAATAGAATAAAATAAAATTAAAAATAATAAAAGAAAACTTGAAAAAATATAGAAAAAAAAAACTAAGAAACAGATGGCTTCTAAGACCTCTCCCCCACCCCACTCACCCTAAAAAGTAAACAGACTAGACAGGAAGTGGCAGAATTTCTAGTGAGACTCTTAGTCATTCCGGGTGCCTTACTTCCTACCTAATCCTTGTGCTGCTTGGTCACGAAATTTCCATGTAGCATGATCACATAATCTATGTGTAGGCAGGGCATAGCTACTTAAGCCCATATGTGCTTGTGTGTGTGGGCGAGGGTGGGTGTTTGAACCTATAAAAAGCCAGTTTCATCTTATCCCTTTCCTCTCTTCCTGCACAATCATTTCTCATAAACTCTTATTGTAGTGGGTTTTGTCATAACTGGTGGCTTTTCTTGCATGCTAAACAGCGCTGCCTAATGAATAACCCAAAGCTGAAAAGTAACTAACAAGAAGTCATTGAGGAGAGCTCTTGTTAAAATTCTGTTAGGGATCCTGAAGTGTAACCCTTAGCTGTTAAGGACTTCAAGTAGGGGTGGGGAAGGACTGTTTTCTTTTCTTTTTTGTTTTTTTTTTTTTGTTTTTTTTTTTGTTTTGTTTTTTTTGTTTTTTGTTTTTTTTGTTTTTTGTTTTTCGAGACAGGATTTCTCTGTGTAGCTTTGCGCCTTTCCTGGGACTCACTTGGTAGCCCAGGCTGGCCTCGAACTCACAGAAATCTGCCTGCCTCTGCCTCCCGAGTGCTAGGATTAAAGGCGTGTGCCACCACCGCCCGGTGGGACTGTTTTCTTTAAGGTACTGGACACTGGGAGTTTGACCATGCTCCAGTGAATGTACTGACCTTACAAAATGGACTCTATTTCTTTCCTCTTCGTTTCTTTGGGAGAGGTCACCAGGGAGTGGGGGAAGTGAATGTGAACAGAATACATTATGCAAATCTCCAAAAAAAAAAATCAATGAAAATGTTATGTTGGGAAAAAAGAAAACAAATCCAAAGCTTTCCTTGTCTGCAGAGCAACTTCTGGGTTAACCTGGGGAAATGAAGAGTACTGAGAGGAATGGGGATATAGCTCAGAAAGCTGGAGTCAAGAGTGCCATAGGTTCAATGCCAAATACTAGAGAGAACAAACCACTGCTTTCCAGAACCTTTAGGACACAGTAAATTAGTGACATTACTGCTTCCATTAAAAAGAAAAATCTCAGCTGGGCGTGGTGGTACACACCTTTAATCCCAGTACTCAGGAGGCAGAGCCAGGTGGATATCTGAGTTCAAGGCCAGCCTGGGCTACAGAGTGAGTTCCAGGAAAGGCGTAAAGCTACACAGAGAAACCCTGTCTCGAAAAAAAAAAAAGAAAAGAAAAAAAAGAAAGAAAAACCTCAGCTGTGCGCAGTGGCACACGCCTTTAACCCCAGCACTCGGGAGGCAGAGCCAGGCGGATCTCTGTGAGTTCGAGGCCAGCCTGGGTTACAGAGTGAGTTCCAGGACAGGCTCCAAAGCTACACAGAGAAATAATGTCTCGAAAAACCAAAAAAAAAAAAGGAGCTTAGTTCGGCCAAAAAGAACAAAATTATTTGCAGAAAAATTTGGAATGGAAATCATTTTAAGCAAAAATAAGCCAGATTCCAAGAGACAAATATTTCATATTCTCTCTCATGTGCAGAATCTAGATTTTTTTTTTTTTACAAAGGGATTTAAAGTAGACAAGAGACTTCCAAGTAAAAGGGTGGGAAGACTTTTGGAACAGAGGATGTAGATGAATTGTGGGTGTGTTTTTCTTAAAGCATACCTAAAGTTGGGATAAAAAAATGGAAAGGAGCCGGGCGGTGGTGGCGCACGGGAGGCAGAGGCAGGCTGAGTTCGAGGCCAGCCTGGGCTACCAAGTGAGTTCCAGGAAAAGGCGCAAAGCTACACAGAGAAACCCTGTCTCGAAAAACCAAAAAAAAAAAAAAAAGGAAAGGATAGGGGAGGAATTGGAGGGAAGGGAAACTGGGGTAGATTTGATCAAAATTGTTACATGGTTGTCTGAGGTTCTCAAACATTAAAAAGATGAACAGGGCAAAAATGACCTGTGTACATTGTATGCCTCTTTGAAATATCTTAATGAAGCTCATTACTTTCTACAAATACATACTAATTAAAAATTTTTCTTTTTCTGAGAAAGGGTTTCGTATATCTCAGGATAGCCTCAGATTCACTATGTAGTAAAGAATGACCCCAAATTCCTCATCCTTGTGATCCACCACCTTTGGGGTGCTGGAGTTATGGGATTGTTCCACAATGCTCAGTTTGTGCGTGGCTGGAGATCAAGCCAAGGACTTCAAGCATTCCGGGGCAGATCTCTACCAAAGGAACTCCACTGAATCCCCCGCCCCCATTAGCCCTCCTAATTTTGATCTTTCCTGGTCATTTCTTCCAACATTTCATTCAATGAGTCCCAGGGAACCTACTCCAGTTGGGCCTTGTGATATCCAATATATACACTTAGTAACACAACTCGAAGGAAATAACGCTTTACTTACCCAGGCCCAGTCAGGAATGTCACAGCTGTTGCTCGCGATCCTGCTGTACACCTCTAACTAAAGTGTCGATCTTGCTGCAGGCTGTCACCTAAAGAGTTCCTCACAAATTGTAGCTTAATTTAAAGGGTCCTAAAAAGGCCACGCCCACATTTCACGTCATCATCTCTTAGGAACAGGGATTGGGGAGAGAAAAAAAGTAAGAGTGACAAAGAAGAAATAGAAAACAGAAGAGGCTGGAGAGATGCTCAGTGTTCAAGAGCACTTGCGGCTCTTCCAGAGGACACCAGTGTTGGGGTCTCAGCACCCACTCTGCAGGGTGAGTGGGGGTGCACAATGGTTGGTAATTTCAGCTCTCAGGAATCAAATGCCTTTAGAAGGAACAAGACATGTGCTCAAAGAGTTGTGTAAAATGAAAATAAAGCCGGGCGGTGGTGGCGCACGCCTTTAATCCCAGCACTCGGGAGGCAGAGCCAGGCGGATCTCTGTGAGTTCGAGGCCAGCCTGGACTACCAAGTGAGTCCCAGGAAAGGCGCAAAGCTACACAGAGAAACCCTGTCTCGAAAAACAAAAAAAACAAACAAACAAACAAACAACAAAAAAAAAAGAAAATAAATCTACATTGGGTGTGGTGTCCTACGCCTTTAATCCCATCACGCCATAGGTAGAGCTCAGAAATAGAGCTCAGTGAGTTCCAGGCAAGCCTTGCTCCTAAGAAAGAGAGAAAAACCAGGGGTGGTGGCCCATGCCTTTAATCCCATCACTCGGGGAGGCAGAGGCATGTGGATCTCTGAGTTCCATGCCACTCTAGTCTACAATGAGAGTTCCAGGACAGCCAAGGCTACACAGATAAACCCTGTCTTGAAAAAACAAAGACACACAGAGAGAAAAAGTATTGGAATTCTACAGATCAGGAAATGATGTTTACCAAGTACGAATCTGAAAACTCAAATAAACACTGGGATAAAGATTTAAACTCAGAATTTGCAAAAGAGGAAGCACTTAAATGTTAAATAATTTTCACCATCAGGGAAACGCATATCAAAACAACTCTGAGATTCTTTTTTTTTTGTTTTTCGAGACAGGGTTTCTCTGTGTAGCTTTGCTCCTTTCCTGGAACTCACTTGGTAGCCCAGGTTGGCCTCGAACTCACAGAGATCTGCCTGCCTCTGCCTCCCGAGTGCTAGGATTAAAGGCGTGTGCCACCACCGCCCCGGACTACTCTGAGATTCTTATACCTTATAACTGTTAGCAAGACTATGATCAATAAAACAAGATAAGACATGTGGTGGTACACACCTTTAATCCCAGTCCTTGGGAGGCAGAGACAGGCAGATCTCTGTGAGTTCGAGGCCAGCCTGGTCTACAGAGAGAGATCCAGGAAAGGAGCAAAGCTACACAGAGAATCCCTGTCTCGAAAAACCAAAAAAAAAAAAAAAAAACAAAAAAACAAAAAAACCCCACATCTATATCTTAAAAAAAAAAAAGAAAGAAAAATGTGGTACTTTTGGGGTATGGTGGCACACACCTTTAATCCCAGTACTCAGGAGGCAGAAGAAGGTGGATCTCTGAGTTCCAGCACAAGTTGGTCTACAGAGCTAGTTCCAGGACAGCCAGGGCTACACAGAAAACTCCATATTAAAAAACAAAAAATGAAAGAAAATGTGGTATATTTACAAAAAAAAGTATTATTCAGTTGTTAAAAACAGAATGAAAACATTGGGTAGTGGTGCTTGCTTTTAATATCAGCTCTTGGGAGTCAGAATCAGGTGGATCTGTGAGTTGAAGACCCGCCTGGTCTATAAAATGAGTTACAGGACAGCCAGGACGACACAGATAAACCATTTTTGGAAAAACAAACAAACAATATTGTGAAATTTGCAGGCAAATGGATGAAAATACAAAAAATCATCTGGAGGAACTTAAACCGGAGCCAGAAAAGCAAATATTGAATATACTTAATAGTATGTGGGTTGGGTGTTTAGCTCAGTGGTAGAGCACTTGACTAGCAAGCACAAGGCCCTGGGTTTAGTCCTCAGCTCCGGAAAAAAAATAGTATGTGGATATTGGCTCTTAAGTCAATGATAACCAAGCTACAATCCATAGAATCATAGTGGGTAGATACAGAGCAAGGGCCTGAGAGAACAGATAGATATCCTTAGCAGCGGGAAATAAAAATAGATAGATATGGATGAAAGCAGAAGTGGAGGGTGGGAGGGGTGGGGGGGAATGAGAGGATGGAGTGTGTGTGTGTGTGGGGGGGTTGGGGGGGAGAGTTGTGAGGAGAACAAGGGGAGAGACAGGTAAAATTAAGGAACACTTGAGGACTAGTGTGAAAATTAATACTGTAGAAATTTCCTAAAATATATACACATATGAAGGCAATCTAGATGAAATTGCCAACTAATGAGGGAAACAGAGCCCCAGCTGACCATCTCTTGTCACCCAATGAAGTTTTCAGTACTGGGATTGGGTTCCATTTAATTGATTTGTTATCTAAAGAGGTCCCATGGGAATTCCCAAACAACCAAGCTGTTACCAAGACCATAGCTTGCTCTTGACAAACTGACAGCAAGCCCATATTGCTGAAGAAAACACCTACACAGCTCAATGAACATGGAGAATTCAAGCTGGTGCCTACACAGAGCCTTCACCCCATCATTCCTGAATCTTTGGTACAATAAGGCACTCTGGCTGCTATCAAATGAGAATCATAAACCCAGCCTAGCCTCAGATCCTTTGACCTACAATCTGTCCTGTTTATAAAATATGCTAGGACAATGGGGGCACAGAGCTTGTGGGAGTAGCCAAAGAACAACTGATTTGACTTAAGTCCCAATTTATGAGATGGAAACTATACCCAACATGGCTTGAGTGACCAAGAACCAAAGATACATAGCACAGGGACCTAGGGTAAAACCAAACATTACTGTTATAAAAAAAATTAAGAAGCCAGGCGGTGGTGGCACATGCCTTTAATCCCAGCACTCAGGAGGCAGAGGCAGGTGGATCTCTGTGAGTTCCAGGCCAGCCTGGTCTACAAAGGAAGTTCCAGTAAAGGCGCAAAGCTACACAGAGAAAACCTGTCTGGAAAAACAAAAACAAAAACAAAAACAAAAAATAAGAAAAGGAAAGAAGGGCTAGAGAGATGGCTCAGTGGTTAAGAGCTCTCGCTACTCTTCCATAGGACCTGGGTTCAATCCCCAGCACCCACATGGCAGCTCACAACTGTCTGTAACTGCAGTTGCAGGGGATCCGTCACCCTCATACAGACATACATGAAAGCAAAACACTAATGCACATAAAATAAATTATTTTAAAAAAGAAAAGAAAAAAATGTACTGATAAAATGACTCGTGCCAGGTGGTGGTGGCCCATGCCTTTAATTCCATCACTCAGGAGGCAGAGCCAGGCAGATCTCTGTGAGTTCGAGGCCAGCCTGGGCTACCAAGTGAGTTCCAGGAAAGGCTCAAAGCTACACAGAGAAACCCTGTCCCAAAAAACCAAAACAAACAAACAAAAAAAGGCCTGGGCAGGCGTCTCCATGACGGGTAAGGTGACCGGCTGACTTCCCTCGCAACCTAAGTCAGAAGCTCATTTTTTAGTAAAAGGGGGGCCTCTAGGGTCCTGGCCCCTGTTTTTGGTAACTTTTGCCTTGCTTGCTGACCTTGACCTTGATATCCTCCCTATGCTAATTCCCTCCCGGGTTACACCCTCCTGAATGCTTAAGGGAAATTCCTTGTCTGTATATCCTGCATAATGGACATTAACAGCTTAGATGCAAGATTGTAAAACATCAATAGCGACCTTCTGCCCTCCGGGGTTCTCCCATTGTGCTGTAAGCCTGTATTTAAGACCTCCTCCCTCCTTTGATAAACAGCATTCAGCATTTAAAACAAAACAAAACAAAACAAAACAAAACAAAACAAGCTCACTTCTTAACCCCTTAACCACTCAAACAGTTATAATACCTGCTGCTTCCCACAAATACATCCTCAGTGAAATCTTGTTTCCCAGGGCTGAAGTGGGAAACAGTAACCATATGGTTTCCAATACCATTTACCATTTCTTATATTTAATTCTTTATGTTGGCTTTGCAGATGAAGCAAAATCTGTGAAAGTTAGATAGTGTCCTCCCTCCACCCCCACCCCAGACAGGGTTTCTCTATGTGATAGCCTTGGTTGTCCTGGAACTTGCTTTATTTACCAGGCTGGCCTCGAACTCATCCAGACCCACCTGCCTCTGCCTGCCCAAGTGATGGGATTGAAGGGGTGCACTACCATGCCCCACAAATCTTTTCTAAACAGAGATGCTATATGCATACAGTGTGTGTGAGAGTATGTGTATGTGTGTAGTGTATGCACACAATAAGATAATAACTGCACTGGGAGTGCTTATTTGTCCACCTCATCTCAAAATAATCAATTCAATCAAATAAACAATTGAATATCTTTGAAATTCAATCTCTCATTGTTAATAAGAACATTAAGCATAGTGATAGTCTTTCTGACAAAGATTTGGCTATAACTCCTGTATTTAGATACACAACACTGCCTGTATTTTTTACTAAATTATTATTATTAATTTTATTTTATGTGTATTGGTGTTTTGTGTGCATGTATGTCTTTGTACCTTTTGTATGCCTGGTGCCTGGAAAGAGCAGAAGAGGTGATATCCCCTGGAACTGGAGTAAGAGATAGTTGTGAGCTATCATGTGGGTCCTGGGAATCAAACACAGGTCCTCTGAAAGAGCCACCAGTGTTCTTAGCTGCTGAGCCATCTCTCCAGCTCCAATATTGTTTATTATCAATACTCTATAATTATTGTTTGAAATTCTTCCAGTTCACCAGTTATATAGAAAAGTGATCTTCCTTCTGTGAAGGATAAAGTTCTTAGAATGTTTTATATAAATTATAAAATAATGATGAAATACTAAAGTGTGAGACCAAAATGAGCCATCTTAGAGATAAGACCAAAATGTTTTCACCCTAAAATTAAGGCCTAAGATTTCTCCTTTTGGGAATAGGCCATTGGTTACTGAAACCAGTCAGTTCAGATTCCAGAAACCAGGAAGTGTAAAAGTACAGAGTCACAAGATAGTCACGAGGTAATGCCTGCTGGACTATGGAATGTCCTCTCCCTGGTTTCCAGGGTAACTGACCACCGAAATGCCCCCACCTGAGGGCAGCCAATGAGAAATGGTGGTGGGTAACCACTCCCTTAGAAGTAATTTCTAGAAGTCCCTAGAAGCGAGCCAATCAGAACTGTAAATGATGTAACCTTGTGATTTTTCCCTTTAAAAACTGAGCTTGCAGATAGGTGGGCACTTCTTCCAGCCTCCACTGCCTTGGATGTATTGGAGGAAGTCCCTGCCTAGGCTTGTATTGCTTTTGGATATCCAGAATTAAACCTTGCTTTTGCATTCTGGCATGCTCGTCTTTGGTGGTCTCTCTGGGGGTCACCATCTGGGCACAATGAAAGGATTATTTTTTGAAAAATAAATTATGTATTCTCTGAGATGTAGAATACAAATAGCTCACAAAAAATGACTCCTAATGACATTCTGCTATACTCATGAATCAGTACCTTGCTCAGCCATCATCAGAAGATTCCTCCCATAGCAGCTGGGAACAAATATAGAGACACACAGGCAGATATTACACAGGAAGTGAGAGGCTTTGAAATACTTAGCCCTAAATGGGAGGTCTCCAACCAATTTGTTCCCTCAGAGATCTGGGAACCTTTGGAAGAGGAGCAGGAAAAAATGTAAGACCCAGAGGGGATGGAGGACACCAAGAAAACAAGGCCTTCTTAATCAACATGCACAGGGCCTGCATGGGAATCCATCAGGTCCTCTGTGTACACGTTATGGAAGCCAGTTTACTGTTTTAATGAAATTCCAGAGTGTTTGAAAGACTGGTTCTCAGAAGTTGCCATGCTTACTGTTATGCCCAGATTGTGACCCCAAAGAGACCACTGAAGACCATGGATGTCCAGAATGCAGCAGCAAGGTTTATTCTGTAGATACAAGTCTAGACAGGGAACTCATTCCTACACCCAATAGAGTGAGGCAGGGAGGAGTTGCTCTTTCTTTGTGAGGCTAGCTTTTTAAAGGCAAAAACCACAAGCCCTTCAGGGCAGTTGGGGGTTTGGCACAGGTGCAACTCGGATTGGTTTATTTTTATCTCTGTTCTCTTTTAATTGGGTGAGGGTATGTAACCTTTGAATTTACTGGTTGGGGGTTACAATTATCATTTTGGGGGCTGTCCGAGACAAGTGCCCGGCTTTGTCCTTGAGCTGCCATGGGGGCTGGCTGGCCTAGCATGTATTGACTGTGGGGGCTGGTTCAGTGGTCTAGGCTCTGTCCTTGACTCATGCACATAACTCTAAGTTGGTGAGGGGTCCCAGACAGTAAACATCTGGCTGAACTTTGAGCAGTCAGAGTACGTGCAGAAAGGGAGCTACTGCAAAGACTATGTCTTTTGTTCATGGCCCTCCCAGAGACTGCTTGCTCAAGTCTAAGGAAACTGAAATTGAGGCCTGATCTCTGAGAGAGGACTGAGCAGCCTGTTATGGCATCTGCTTGGTCCTTTCACTTACTACTAAGCAATAAATTACACACATTGTTACCTGCAAATGTATAGAGAGGTTAGGGACATGAATAACACAAATGAACACTTTACAAGGAGTTTTGGGACCGGGCGGTGGTGGCGCAAGCCTTTAATCCCAGCACTCGGGAGATAGAGGCAGGCGGATCTTTGTGAGTTCGAGGCCAACCTGGTCTACAGAGTGAGATCCAGGAAAGCTACACAGAGAAACCCTATCTCAAAAAACCAAAAAGAAAAAAAAAAACCAAAAAGGAAAAAAAAAAACAAAAACAACAACAACAACAACAACAACAACAAAACAAAACAAGGAGTTTTGGGGCTTCAACATTATTTTCTTTTATTTTTTATTTTTATTTTTTAAATTACACTCATGATATTAATCACACTTGTGGTATTCATAGATTATATTTGCAGTATGTATATATGTAATATATACATATATATACATATATATTTAATTTTAAATGCCAAATGTCATTTATTGAAGG
Source organism: Peromyscus eremicus (assembly GCF_949786415.1). Lineage (NCBI taxonomy): Eukaryota > Metazoa > Chordata > Mammalia > Rodentia > Cricetidae > Peromyscus > Peromyscus eremicus. The sequence continues at coordinate 178,520,690 of NC_081416.1, forward strand.
AGGGAGGAGGTCTTAAATACAGACTTACAGCACAATGGGAGAACCCCAGAGGGCAGAAGGTCGCTACTGATGTTTTACAATCTTGCATCTAAGCTGTTAACGTCAGTTATTCAGGATACACAGACAAGGAACTTCCCTTTAGCATTCAGGAGGGTGGAACCTGGCAGGGAATTAGCATAGAGAGGATATCAAGGTCAAGGTCAGCAAGCAAGGCAACAGTTACCCAAAATGGGGGCCAGGGACTTACAGGTCTCCCTTTTATTAAAAAAATGAGTTTCTGACTTGGGTTGCATTCAACGTCAGCAGGTCACCTTACCCATCATGGAGACGCCTGCCCAGGTCCCACAGGTGCTCTGTCTTAGGTTGGTGAGTGCCCCCCAGGAATTACCTGTCTCTGAATACTCATTATCATACAGGCTCAATTGTGTGTGGGCTGCAGAATTAACTGCTGCCAAAGATCTCAAAGTGGCACTGGGCTTGCAATCTGTGTGTTCAACACAGAAAAGACCCACAGAGGTCCTATCTCACCCATAGCCAGTAGGCTAAAGGCAACTGAGCCATTTCCTTCCTTAACGAGCCATACTGTACGTTGGAGTCCTTGTAAGATAGTATCCCAAAAGCAACTGGAGCTTGAGTTTATAAATTTATAATTTTCAAAGCCAATCAAGATGTATATAACTACTGAATTAATTTATCATACCCAATAGAATGGAAGATTAATTAAATGTGGTAGTCACTTTTGTTGCCAGGGTCTCCACTGTGCTAGCTGTGGTAAGCAATTATGAAATGGTAATCCCAGAAACAGTAGTAGCAGTGGGCGCCATTGATAAAGCAGCAACAGTGACAGCAGCAATGTCAAATTCTCTTCTCAAGTGTGTGGACATCCACTGGCATGGATACAACTCCACTAACACGAACCGCCAAGGCTCATTTTTCTTGAACCCAGCACGATTTAGCTGGTAGCTCTTCTGGAGAATCTAATCTCATCGCTACAGTTCCTAGTCTTACATTAATGCTTGCCAAAGCTGGCGATAGTGGGCTCTCAATCTCCATTGGCATCAGAAGGGTAGATTTTTTTCATGAAGACTCATTAGGTCTCTGTCATGTTGGGCTTCAGCAGCAGCCACAGGGCGCGTTCAGTGCTCAGGAATCCAAAGAGGAACCTCATTATCCTGAGGAAAGACATAAATAGAACCCCGGGGCCACACCAACGCTAGATCGGGTCTTGTCCATGTGCTAGTAGAAAGATCTTTCCATCACTCCAGAGGGTGATTTGCAACAGGGGCCCTCCAGTGCTTATCTGTATCGGATACTCCAGTAGAATCCACCGATAAAAAATTTAAAATATATAAAACAAGGGAAAGAATAGAATGTGGAGAGGAATGATGAGTTCCTAGTTCTCCCTTTTTTTTACTTTAGTAAAATGTTTGCTTAGTATTTCAAATTTTTCTTTTATTTTTATTTATTTTTTATTGTTTAAAAGTAATTAATTAATTAATTTTTCTATTATCAGCTTGATACAGTATGTATTCTTATCTTAATAGTGAGATGTTTCCTTGAGGCTTGCTCAGTAATTGAGTAAAACCGAAATTTATTATAAGCCACAGTCGTCCTAGGGACCTCTATGCTCTATCTATAGCCTCCACGGTTCTGTGGGTTGTAGTCTGATTGTTCTTTATTTTATATCTAGAATCCACTTATGAGTGAGTACATACCATGTTTGTCTTTCTGGGTTTGGGTTACCTCACTCAGGATGATTTTTTCTAGTTCCATCCATTTGCCTGCAAATTTCATGCTTTCATTGTTTTTCTCTGCTGAGTAGTATCAACATTATTTTCTTACAGTTCTGAGGATTGAATGGAGGTTCTTGAGCATGCTAGGAAGCACTCTGTTAGTAATCTCCATAAACAAACATGTTTACTTACTGGGAAGGGTTTGTGTGAATTTTTTTGAGACATGGTACTCTATTCATGTTGGAAGGAAGGAGAAGGATTTTTCAGCTGGGTGGTAATGGGGTAGGTGTAGTGGTTAGTTGTTATGAGAAGGGACTTCACAATCTGCATTTAACTTTGAAAGATGACAGTTCCTTACTCATTGACACATTGTCCTCCTTAGATGTTGAAAGGTTAAAATTATTCCTAAATTCTTTTCATCCATCTGTATTCCAACAACCCAAGGAACCCAAGCATGTTCTTGAAAGTAATGATCCATTTTGCAGGAAGTATCAGGAGCCAGTTTGTGGATCCTTGAATACTACACAAGAAAGTGGTACTTCACTCCCCATGAAGATGCCATTTTCGTAGTCACAGTCATTTTGTAGTCACCCTAGCAGCAGCCATGTTGAAAAAGAGAGAGTAGGAAAACAGAGCAGAAAGAGGAGGAGAAAATTAATGTATATGGAAAGTCAGATAATCACTATCACTGAGATGCCCAATTACTTTTGTGTTCTTAAAGAAAAAAGTTTCTGGAAGGATCTCACGAAATGGCCAAACAGTTCCTCCAATAATCATGGAAATAGAATCCACAAGGAATTGCTTTCTCAGGCATCACCTCAAAGTGTTGGGGGTACTCAGGAGGACACAGAGAGGGATCTGAGTAAGATTTCAGAATTGAGAGATCAGAAAGTTGATGAAAATTCCCTTGGTACATCAGGGAATCCTGAAAGTAACAATGTTCCAGGAAGCAACAACCCAGTAGATGCTGTTGATGAGTCAAAAAATGTGGCATTGGAGATGATCCTCAGAATTACAGACTGGTCAGTGTTGTCAGCCATTTTGGGAGCTCCCAAGATTCAGGTCATTATGCAAGCAATGTGTATGACTTTCAAAAGCAAGCATGGCTCCTATCCAGTGATGTCCAAGTGTTCGAGATCCCAGAGGCCTTGAGTGCTTGCCTAGCAAGTGCAAGGCCCTGGGTTTGGTCCTTAGCTCCTGGAAAAATAAAAGGCATCAGAGTGCTAGTTACTCAGCACATCTAAAAAGCAAAAAAAGAATATGGATCTTTTCTCACAATTGCTTAATTGCTTTACATACTTCATAGAAGAATCATAAATTCTGTCCATAACAAAGATTTATAGCTCAATTAAAACTCAGCAAACAAAAAACAAACAACAACATATTAGGACAGAATCCCAAACATTTAGAAGCAGGGTGTGCACCACTCTCTCCTCCAAGGTTATAGTGATGCTCTTCATGGTTCCATGTTTGTTTGTTTTTGTTTCTTTGAGACAGCATTTCTCTGTGTAGCCCTGGTTGTTCTGGAAGTCACTCCGTAGAGCTGGCTGGCCTCAAACTCAGAGATCCACCTTCTTCTGCCTCCCAAATGCTGGGATCAAAGGTGTGTGATATGACCTTCCACCAATTTTTAAAAATTTTATTTATTGGGCTGGAGAGATGGTTCAGCAGTTAAGAGCACTGGCTGTTCTTCCAGAGGTCCTGAGTTCAATTCCCAGCAACCACATGGTGGCTCCCAACCATCCGTAATGAGATCTGGTGCCCTCTTCTGGCCTGCAGACATATGCAGGCAGAACATTGTATACATAATAAATAAATCTTAAAAAAAAAGACGAAGAGATCTCATACCAATGACTTAACAGCACAACTGAAAGCTCTAGAACAAAAAAAAAAAACAAATTCACCCTGGAGAAATAATTAAATTGAGGGCTGAAATTAATGAAATAGAAACCAAGAGAACAATACGAAGAATCAATGAAACAAAGAGTTGGTTCTTTGAAAAAAAATCAACAAGATAGACAAACCCCTAGCCAAATTAACCAAAAGGCAAAGAGGGAGCACCCAAATTAACACAATCAGAAATGAAAAGGGAGACATAACAACAGACAACAAGGAAATCCAGACAATCATCAGGTCATACTTCAAAAACATGTATTCCACAAAATTGGAAAACTCTGGAAGAAATGGACAATTTTCTGGATAGATAACACATACCACAGTTACATCAAGACCAGATAAACTATTTAAATAGACTAATAACCTCTAGAAATAGAAACAGTCATTAAAAGTCTCCCAACCAAAAAAAAAGCCCAGGACCAGATGGCTTCAGTGCAGAATTCTACCAGATTTTCAAAGAAGAACTAATTCCAATATTCTTCAAATTGTTCCACACAATAGAAAAAGAAGGAATATTATCAAACTCTCTTTATGAGGCTACAGTTACCTGATAGCCAAACCACACAAAGATGCAACAAAGAAAGAAAATTACAGACCAATCTCCCTCATAAACATTGATGCAAAAATACTCAGTAGAATATTGGCAAACAGAATCCAAGAACACATCAAAACAATTGTCCACCATGACCAAGTAGGTTTCATCCCAGGGATGCAAGGATGGTTCAACATATGAAAATCTGTCAATGTAATACACCATATAAACAACCTGAAAGAAAAAAAACTACATGATCATCTCATGAGATGCTGAAAAAGCCTTTGACAAAATCCAACACCCTTTCATGACAAAGGTCTTGGAAAGATCAGGAATACAAGGAACGTTCCTAAACATAACAAAGGCAATTTACAGCAAGTCAACAGCCAACATCAAATTAAATGGACAGAAATTCAAAGCGATTCCACTAAAATCAGGAACAAGACAAGGCTGTCCACTCTCTCCATATTTATTCAATATAACACATGAAGTTCTAGCTAGAGCAATAAGACAACAAAAGGAGATCAAGTGGATACAAATTGGAAAGGAAGAAGTCAAGCTTTCACTATTTGCAGATGATATGATAGTATACATAAGTAACTCCAAAAATTCTAACAGGGAATTCCTACAGCTGATAAACTCCTTTAGTAAGGTGGCAGGATACAAAATCAACTCAAAAAAACCAGCAGCCCTTCTATATACAAATAATAAAAGGGATGAGGGAAAAAATCAGAGAAATATCACTCTCTACAATAGCCAGGAATAATATAAAATACCTTGGGATAACACTAACTAAACAAGTGAAGGACCTGTTTGATAAGAACTTTAAATTTCACTGGGCAGTGGTGGTGCACACATTTAATCCCAGCACTCGGGAGGCAGACGTAGGCAGATCTCTGTGAGTTCGAGGCCAGCCTGGGCTACAGAGTGAGTTCCAGGAAAGGCACAAAGCTACACATAGAAACCCTGTCTCGAAAAACAAAACAAAACAAAACAAAACAAAACAAAACAAACTTTGAGTCTCTAAAGAAAGAAATTGAAGAAGATATCAGAAAAGGAAAGATCTTCCATGCTCATGGATAGATAGAATTAAAGTATTAAAAAATGACAATCTTACCAAAAGTAATCTACAGAGTCAAATGCAATCCCCATCAAAATACCAACACAATTCTTCACAGACTTGGAAAGAACAATACTCAACTTCATAAGGAAAAACAAAAGATCCAGGATAGCTAAAAGAATCCTGTACAATAAAACAGCCTCTGGAGGCATCACCATCCCTGACCTCAAGCTCTACTATAGCAACAAACAGCTATAGTAATAAACAGCTTGGTACTGGCATAAAAACCAAAATACAGACCAATGGAATCGAATTGAAGAACCTGACATTAATCCAAGCACATATGAACCTGATTTTTGACAAAGAAACCAAAACTATACAGTGGAAAAAAGAAAGCATCTTCAACAAATGGTGCTAGCATAACTGGATGTCAACATGTAAAAGATTGCAAATAGATTCATATCTGTCACCATGCACAAAACTCAAAGACCTCAACATAAATCCAGTTCTATCAACTAAAATTGATAGAAGAGAAAATAGGAAGTACTCTTGGACGGACGCATTGGCACAGAAGATCACTTCCTAAATATAACAGCAGCAGCACAGACACTGAGAACAACAATTAATAAATAGGACATCTTGAAAGTGAGAAGCTTTTGTAGAGCAAAGAACAAGGTTAATAAGACAAAAAGATAGCCTACAGAATGGGGAAAGACCTTCACCAACCCCACATCTGACAGAGGACTGATCTCCAAAGTATATAAAGAACCCAAGAAACTAGATATCAAAATACTGAACTAGCTGGGCAGTGGTGGTGCACGCCTTTAATCCCAGCACTCGGGAGGCAGAGCCAGGCTTATCTCTGTGAGTTCCAGGCCAGCCTGGGCTACAGAGTGAGTTCCAGGAGAGGCACAAAGTTACACAGAGAAACCTGTCTCGAAAAACAAAAAACAAAAACAAAACAAAAAAACTGAACAATCCAATTAAAAAATGGACTAAAGAGCTAAATAGAGAATTCTCAAAAGAAGAATCTCAAATGGCTGAAAGACATTTAGAGAAATGCTCAACATCCTTAGTCATCAGAGAAATGCAAATCAAAAGACTCTGAGATACCACCTTACACCTGTCAGAATGGCTAAGATCAAAAACACTAATGACAGTCTATGTTGGAGAGTATTTGGAGCAAAGGGAACACTCCTCCACTGTTGGTGGGAGTGCAAACTTGTACAACTACTGTGGAAATCAGTATGGCAGTTTCTCAGAAAATTGGGAATCAATCTACCTCAAGACCCAGCCATATCACTCTTGGGCATATACCCAAGGAGTGCTCAATCATACCACAAAGATACATGCTCAACTGTGTTCATAGCAGCACTATTTGTAATAGCCAGAACCTGGAAACAACCTAGATGCCCGTGAACTCAAGAATGAATTAAGAAAATGTGGTACATACACACAATTGAGTGCTACTCAGCAGAGAAAAACAATGACAGCATGAAATTTGCAGGCAAATGGATGGAACTAGAAAATATCATCCTGAGTGAAGTAACCCAAACCCAGAAGGACAAACATGATATGTACTTACTATAAGTAGACACTAGATATAAAGCAAAGAACAATGAGACTGCAACCCATAGAACCAGGGAGGCTACATAGCAGGGGGGACCCTAGGATGACTGTGGCTTATAATAAGTTTTGATTTTGCTCAATTACTGAGCAAGCCTCAATCAAATATTTCACTATTAGAATAAGAATTTTTTTTGGTCCGAGACAGGGTTTCTCTGTGTAGCTTTGTGCCTTTCCTGTATCTCACTCTGTAGACCATGCTGGCCTCGAACTCACAAAGATCCGCCTGGCTCTGCCTCCCAAGTGCTGGGATTAAAGGCGTGGGCACCACTGCCCGGCCAGGATAAGAATTTATACTGTATCGAGCTGATAATAGAAAAAATTAAAAAAAAACCAACTAACAAACAAACAAATAAACAAACAAACAAAGGTGTGTGCCACCACCACCCAGCCAAAGCTCTTCTTTAAAGCTTTCCATCTACAAAAGCAGATCCCATAAATAGGCAAACCAACCTTGCCTGTGCTGAGAAATTAGAATTTAGTAATGTGCAGTAGCACATTTCTCTTATCCCAGAACTAAGGAGGCTGAGGTTGGAAGATTATGAGCTCAAGGCCAACCTGGGCTACATAGTGAGACTATGCATGTGCATATTCATGTGCAGCACAACTGAGTCTGTGTGACCTACGAAGTCTAAAATACCACCTGAAGTTTTCCAGAAATGTTTCAGCACTTTTGTCCTAAATTTCACATATACCCATATTCCAAAAATAATGGACTGAATTCAGTATAACCCCCACCTTTAAAATAATATAAAATCTGTTAGTGATAGATCTATAAAGTAGACCCCAGATTAATAAACTATTGTTCAATTTATAAGCCAAGACTTTTTAAGATCCAATTTGAGAACACACAAAAAGTGATCGAGAGATGAGTTTGGAGTGTTAAAATCATGACAAAATTTGGTTTGTATCATGCCAAAGTTTGTAACTAATGTTTCCAGGAAATTTTCCTATTACCTACAAAGGAAAATAGTTAAAAGAATCCATCTCAGATTTGAAAGAACAAATCATGGAATTCATAAACCACTTGAACTATCTCAACTGGAAATAAAGAGGAAGGCATAAGCCATGCCACCACTGGTATTTAATGTGTGTGTACTATTGATTGTCATACTGCATTGCTTTGGTACTGTGCAGACATAGAAGACATCCTCAGAGCAGGGCTAAGGTGGGAAGAGAGTCCAGAGTGGGCCTCTGCATACTCAGCCATTTAAAGTAGATATGCATTCCAAGTATCTGAGTCCTGTGATAACCTGCCATGGATTTAAGATGCATACATTTGTATCAAAATGATTTCTTCATTTTATATTTTCACCTTTAGAGAATGGGAACTTCATAAGTTTACTACCTATAAGGGAAATTATTGGCTCAAAATTACCTATTCCCTGCCTCCCAGGGATTGTCCTCAAAGACTTTTATCACATAACTTTACCAGACTTGGCTCTGGATGAACCAGGAGATGGGATCAAACGTAGGGCTTGGGAGTGCAGTGCTCTGACTCTACATCCAGAGTGGATGGGTAATTCTAAAAACAAAAATCTATTCCAAGAAAAGACAATGGTTTGATACCATGGGACCGACCATTGGGATTGGGTATCCTAAAGGAAAATGCCAAAGTTGAGAAATTACAAAGAAGGACAAAATTTAATGCTTTAAAAAAAGACAGTACATAAACTACAAAATGACTACTGATGGTCAGCAGTTATTAGATTTATAAAATTTAGACTATTTATTAAAAGAAAATAAATTAGTCTAGTAATATCACCATTAAAAAAAAGACAAAAAGACAACCTACAGAATGGGGAAAGACCTTCACCAACCCCACACCTGACAGAGGACTGATCTCCAAAGTATATAAAGAACTCGAGAAACTAAATATCAAAATACTGAACAATCTAATTAAAAAATAGACTAAAGAGCTAAATAGAGAATTCTCAAAAGAAGAATCTCAAATGGCTGAAAGACATTTAGAGAAATGTTCAACATCCTTAGTCATCAGAGAAATGCAAATCAAAAGACTCTGAGATACCACCTTACACCTGTGAGAATGGCTATGATCAAAAACACTAATGACAGTCTATGTTGGAGAGTATTTGGAGCAAAGGGAACACTCCTCCACTGTTGGTGGGAGTGCAAACTTGTACAACTACTGTGGAAATCAGTATGGCGGTGTCTCAGAAAATGGAGAATTGATCTACCTCAAGACCCAGCCATATCACTCTTGGGCATATACCCAAGGAGTGCTCAATCATACCACAAAGATACATGCTCAACTGTGTTCATAGCAGCACTATTTGTAATAGCCAGAACCTGGAAACAACCTAGATGCCCGTGAACTCAAGAATGAATTAAGAAAATGTGGTACATACACACAATTGAGTGCTACTCAGCAGAGAAAAACAATGACAGCATGAAATTTGCAGGCAAATGGATGGAACTAGAAAATATCATCCTGAGTGAAGTAACCCAAACCCAGAAGGACAAACATTGTATGTACTCACTCATAAGTGGATTCTAGATATAAAGCAAAGAACAATCAGATTGCAACTCACAGGGAGGCTATATAGCAGGGGGACCCTAGGATGACTGTGGCTTATAATAAGTTTTGGTTTTACTCAATTACTGGGCAAGCCTCAATCAAACATTTCACTATTAGGATAAGAATTTGTACTGTATCAAGCTGATAATAGAAAAATAAATAAATAAATAAACAAGCAAACAAATAAGTAAATAATTAAAAATGGGGGTCTAGATAGATGGCTCAGAGGTTAAGAGCACTGAATGCTCTTCCAGAGGTCCTGAGTTCAATACCCAGCAACCACATGGTGGCTCACAACCATCTGTAATGAGATCTGGTGCCCTCTTCTGGCCTGCAGGCAAACATGCTGTTTACATAATAAATAAATCTTTAAAGAAAAAAATAAAAATGGGGGGAAAAGAATAAAATCACACACACACACACACACACACACACACACACACACACAAAGCAGAAAAGCTGTAAATTGTGGCATGCACCTATAGGCCCAGTCCTGAGGAGATAGAATCAGGAAGATTGCCACAAGGTCAAGGTTGACCTTGTCTTAGACAACAGCAGCAAAACTCACACCAAAAGAAAGAAACAGCTGGGCGGTGGTGGCGCACGCCTTTAATCCCAGCACTCGGGAGGCAGAAGCAGGTGGATCTCTGTGAGTTCGAGGCCAGCCTGGACTACCAAGTGAGTTCCAGGAAAGGTGCAAAGCTACACAGAGAAACCACCCTGTCTCGAAAAACCAAAAAAAAAAAAAAAAGAAAAAAAGAAAAAAAAGAAAGAAAGAAAGAAAGAAACAAACAACAACAAAAATAAACAGGATAGAGTGATAATGCTCTCTTCAAATGAAATGTTGAGGCTCTAACCCAACAACACGGCTGTGTTTGGAGGTCGGACTTTACGAAGTAGTTCAGATTAAATGTCATAAGGATGAGCCCACAATCCACTATAGGCCTTCCAGAAGGGAAGTCAGGGCCTGGAGTACACCTCAGAGGTACAATGTGTGCTTAGCATGTTCAGAATTAAGTCGCTGAAACAAACAAGAAGGAATTCATCTCCTCTTACTCTCTCCAACCCTCAACATCCCTTATGTTTGAAAAGAGCTCTCACCAGAAACTGAACTCTCCACACTTTGACTTCTAATAGGCTTAACCAGAACTTCTAGAATTATGAGAAATAAATAAAATGTTTGGGGCAAAAAAAATATATTTTTCTTTCTGGGTCTGGGTTACCTCCCTGGGTATGATTTTTTTCCTAGTTTTGTCCATTTGCCTTCAATTTCCCAATGTCTTTTGTTTATTTGTGTGTTTGTTTTCAAGACAGGTTTGTTTGTGTAGCCTTGGCTTTTATAGATGCACTTGCTTCTCCCTTCCAAGTACTGAGATCGAAAGCAAGCACTGCTGGGTGGTGGTGGTGCACGCCTTTAATCCCAGCCCTGGGGGTGGGGAGGCAGGCAGAGGCAAGCAGATCTCTGTAAGTTCAAGGCCTGCCGGATCTACAGAGCGAGTTCCAGGAAAGGCTCCAAAAGCTGCACAGAGAAACTCTGTCTCAAAAAAAAAAAAAAAAAAAAAAAGAAAGAAAAAAAGAAAGCACCACCACTGCCCAGCTGATGTCATTCTGATTTTAACAACTGAATAAAACTCCATTATATAAAAGTACTGCATTTTTTTCTTCCTTTCTTTTCTGAAACAGGGTTTTTGCCGGATGTCCCAAAACTGGCTCTTTGAACTCAGAGATACACCTTCCTCTGCCTCCTGAGTACAGGAAGGAAAGGCATGTCCCACCACACCTCAGCAGTATATTTTCTTTATTCATTCTTCTGTTAGGTCCTTTCCATTTTCTGGTTGTTATGAATAGAGCAGGGATGAATGTGTCTGATCAAGTGTCTCTGTGGTAGGATGAAGTGTCCTTTTGGTGTATGCCCAAGAGTGGTACAGCCGAATTTTTTTTTAAAGATTTATTTATTTATTATGTATACAGTATTCTGCCTGCATGTTTTGCCTGCAGGCTAGAAGAGGGCATCAGATCTCATTATAGATGGTTGTGAGCCACCATGTGGTTGCTGGGAATTGAACTCGGGACCTTTGGAAGAACAGCCAGTGCTCTTAACCTCTGAGCCATCTCTCCAGCCCATTTTTTTTTTTTTGGTTTTTTGAGATAGGGTTTCTCTGTGTAGCTTTGCACCTTTCCTGGAACTCACTCTGTAGACCAGGCTGGCCTTGAACTGAAAAGAGATCCGCCTGCCTCTGCCTCCCGAGTGCTGGGCTTAAAGACATGCACCATCATGCTGGCGGTACAGTTCATCTTGAGGTCTATCAGTTTCACTTTTCCTGAAAAACCACTGCACTGATTTCCATAGAGGCTGTATAAGTTTGCCCTCCCTCCAGCAAAAAATGGAGTGTTCCCTCACATTCTCTCCAGCATGAGCTATCTTGTGTTCTTTTTTTTTTTTTTTTTTTTTTGAGACAGGGTTTCTCTGTGTAGCTTTGTGCCTTTCCTGGAACTCACTCTGTAGCCCAGGCTAGAACTCAAGGAGATCTGCCTGCCTCTGCCTCCCGAATGCTGGCGTGCGCCACCATGGCCCGGCTATCTCACATTCTTGATCTTAGCCTTGCTGACTGGTACAAGATGGAATCTCAGAGTTGTTTTGATTTGCATTTCCCTGATAGGTAAGAACATTTAACATTTCTTTAAGTGTTTCTTAGCCATTTGAATTTCCTCTTTTGCAAATTTACAATTTAGATCTGTACCTCGGATTTTAATTGTGTTTTCTTGATATCCATTTTTTTGGGTTGTTATTTGTTTTGGGTACTAGCCCTGTATCAGAGGTGTATTTGGTAAACATCTTTTCCTATTCTGTAGGATTCGGATTCTCTCTCTCTTTGGTTTTTTTTTTTTTTTTTTTTTTTTTTGAGACAGGGTTTATCTGTGTAGCCTTGGTTGTCTTGGACCTCTCATTGTAGACTGGACTGGCATAAAACTCACAGAGATCCACCTGTCTCTGCCTCCCAAGTGGTGGGATTAAAGGCCACCACCCCTGGTTTTTCTCTGTTTCTTAGAAGCAGGGCTTGCCTGGAACTCACTGAGTTCTGTGTCTGGGCTGTACCTACTGAGTGATGGCATTAAAGGTGTAGGCCACCATGCCCAATGTAGATGTATTTTCATTGTATACAACTCTGTGAGTACATAACTTTTTCCTTCAAAAGGCTAGGATTCCTGAGAGCTGGAAATACCAACCATTGTGAAACATTTCCCACCCCACAAAGTGGGTGCTGGGACCCCAACACTGGTGTCCTCTGGAAGAGCAGTAAGTACTCTGAAACACTGAGCATCTCTCCAGCTTTTTTTTTTCTATGTCTTTTTTCTCTTATCCTTTTTTTCTCTCCACAACCCCTTCCCTGAGATGAGGACATAGAGAAGTGGGTATGGCCTTTTTTAGGACCCTTTAAATTAATCTACATTGTATGCCCAAACCTTTTTTTTTTGGGGGGGGGTTCTTTTTTTCGAGACAGGGTTTATCTGTGTAGCTTTGGTGCTTTTCCTGGAACTCACTCTGTAGCCCAGGCTGGCCTTGCACTCAGTGCTTAAAGGCATGCGCCACCACCGCCCAGCTCCCCACCCTTTAGGTAACAGCCTGCAGCAGGACTGACCCTTTCATTAGCAGTGTGCAGTAGGATCGACTTTTTCTTTAGCAGCAGGATCATGAGCAACAGCTGTGATATTCCTGAGTGGGCCTGGGTGAGTAAAGCCTTATTTCCTTCGAGTTGTGTTACTAAGTGTACGTATGTACTGGATATAAGGCCCAACTGGAGTAGACTCATGGGACCCCTGGAATGAATGGTGGAACAAATGACCAGGAAAGATTAAAATGAAGATTGAGTTAAGGGTGAGCGGGCCTCTGTAGTTGCTTTGGTAGAGATCTACCCCTGAATGCTCGACTCCTTGGCTTGTTCCCCAGCCAGGCACAAACTGAGCATGGTGGAACACTTCCATAATTCCAGCAACTCAGAGGTGGTGGATCCAGAGGATTAGGAGTTTGAGGTCATCCTTAACTGCATAGTGAATGTGAGGCCATCCTGGGCTTTAAAACAGCCCTTTTTCTGAAAAAGAAAAAAATATATTTTTTAATAATTTATTTAAATTTATTTTATGTGCATTTGTGTGAAGGTGTCAGATCCCCTGGAATTGGAGTTGCAGGCAGTTGTGAGCTGCCATGTGGGTGCTGGGAATTGAACCTGGGTCCTCTGAAAGAGCAGCCAGTGCTCTTAACTACTGAGCCAACTTTCCAGCCCCGAAAATATTTTTTAAATTAGTATGTATTTGTAAAACACAATGGGCTTCATTACGACATTTAATAAAGGCATATATAATGTATTTTTAACATTTTTGCCCATTTATCTTTTTATTGTTTAAGAACCTTAGACAAGCATGTAATAATTTTGATCAAATCCACCCTGGTTTCCTTTCCCTCCAATTTCTCCCTTATCTTCCCCATCATTTTTCCATCCCAACTTCAGGTGTGCCTTAAGAAAAACATACCCACCAGTCATCTACATCCTTTGTCCCAAAAAGGTCTTCCCTCCCTCTCCATTGGGAGTCACTTGCCTACTTCAAAGCCCTTTTTGAAAAAATGTAGATTCTGCACATGAGAGAGAATATGAAATATTTGTCTCGGTATGTGGCTTATTTTTGCTTAAAATGATTTCCATTCCAAATTTTCCTGCAAATCATGTAATTTTGTCCTTTGTGGCTGAACTAAGCACTTTTGTGTACATATACATTTATATGCATTCATACCTACACCTGTTTTATGTAGTTATTCATCTGAAGTTGAATTGTTCTCTGTAAAAATTCATAGGTGTTCAGCCCCCATGTTGTACCCTACATTGATTACTTCAGATGAACACCCAGAGCTATAGCAGAGTCAAACTGTAGCCCTGTTTTTTAGTTTTCTTCTTAATATTCATTTTGTGGGTTTCTTTTTTGTGGTTGTTGTTGCTTTTTTTTTTCTTTCAAGACAGGGTTTCTCTGTGTAGTCCTGGCTATCCTGGAACTCATTCTGTAGACCAGGCTGGCTTCAAACTCAGAGATCCCATGCCTCTGCCTCCCAAGTGCTGCGATTAAAGGTGTGAGCTGTACCCAGCAATTACATTAAAGGTTATTTTAACCTTTAACATTTTTTATTTACTTATTGTGTTTTTTGAGATGGGGTTTCTGTGTGGCCCTAACTGTCCAGGAACTTGTTCTGTAGACCAGGCTAGCCTTACTCAGATCCTCCTGCTCCTGTTTTCAGAGTGCTGGGATTAAAGGCATACGACACTATGACATGTGCCATACATTGGTCCTCAAACAGCTCCGTGGACCAATGGCATCGAATTGAAGACCCTGACATCAATCAGCTGTTTTTGAGGCCTTTATATATTCTGGATATTGTTGATCTCTTGTCAGAGAAAATAACTGCCAATGATTTTTCTCCAATTTTCTAGACTTTCTCTTCACTCCAATCAGTGCTTTTTCTGCTGTTTAGAAGTTTTTGAATTTGGAGCAATTTGACTCTTCAGTTCTTACAGGTAAATCCTGAGTCATTAGAAGCATGATCTGGGTCTCATGTAGTCCTTCCTGGAACTCTTGTCTCTTTGGTGGAGGTTAATCTTTAAATTCTGATCCTCCTGCCTCCACTTTCTTAGAGTTAAATGATAGGTGCATACTACTAAGCCCCATTTTTTGAGGTGCTGGGGAATCAAACCCAGGTCTTTGTACATGGTGAGCAATCAAGGTACTGAGCTATACCTGTAGCTCCTGTGGGGTTTGTTTTTAAAACTTGGCCTGCTGTGTAGCTCTGGCTGGCCTGGAACTCAGAAAGATCTGCCCGCATTTGTCTCTCCAATACTGAAGTGAAGGATAGGAGCTGCCATGCTAAATTGAGAATTTTTTCTTTCTTTTTTTGTTTTTTGTTCAAGACAGGGCTTCTCTGTGTAACAGCCCTGTCTGTCCTGGAACTATGTAGATCAGAACTCACTCAACCGTAAACTCACAGAGATCCCCTATCTCTGCCTTTAAAGACATGCATGTTCTATCACACCTGACCTGAGATCTCTCTCCCTCCCTCCCTCCCTCCCTCCCTCCCTCTCTCTCTCTCTCTCTCTCTCTCTCTCTCTCTCTCTCTCTCTCTCTCTCTTCTCTTTCTTTGGTGATTTGTATTTTTGAGAGAACATTTCTCTTGTTTAGCCCTGGCTATCCTGCAACTCTCTCTGTGGGCCAGACTGTCCACAAACTCAGAGATTAGCCTGCCTTAGGCTCTCAAATGCTGGGATTAAAGGTATGTGTGTCACCATGCCTAGCTTGAGATTTTTCTTTTTTTTTTTTTTTCTTTTTAATGGAAGCAGTAATGTCACTAATTTACTGTGTCCTAAAGGTTCTGGAAAGCAGTGGTTTGTTCTCTCTAGTATTTGGAATTGAGCCTATGGCATACTTAGCTCCAGCTTTCTGAACTATACCCCAACTCCTCACAGTACTCTTTATTTCCCAGGTTAGCCCAGAAGTTGCTCTGCAGACAAGGAAAGCTTTGGATTTGTTTTCTTTTTTCCCAACATAACATTTTTATTGATTACTTGGACATTTGCATAATGCATTCTGTTATCATTCACTTCCCCCACTCCCTGGTGACCTCTCCCAAAGAAATGAAGCAAAGGAAA
The DNA here is from genome assembly GCF_949786415.1 of Peromyscus eremicus. NCBI lineage: Eukaryota > Metazoa > Chordata > Mammalia > Rodentia > Cricetidae > Peromyscus > Peromyscus eremicus. The sequence continues at coordinate 178,536,762 of NC_081416.1, forward strand.
GAAATGGAGTCCATTTTGTACGGTCAGTACATTCACTGGAGCATGGTCAAACTCCCAGTGTCCAGTACCTTAAAGAAAACAGTCCTTCCCCACCCCTACTTGAAGTCCTTAACAGCTAAGAGTTACACTTCAGGATCCCTAACAGAATTTTAACAAGAGCTCTCCTCAATGACTTCTTGTTAGTTATTTTTCGACTCTGGGTTATTCATTAGGCAGCGCTGTTTAGCATGCAAGAAAAGCCACCAGATATGACAAAACCCACTATAATAAGAGTTTATGAGAAATGATTGTTCAGGAAGAGAGAGAAGGGATAAGATGGAACTGGCTTTTTATAGGTTCAAACCCCCACCCCTGCCCACACACAAGCACATATGGGCTTAAGTAGCTATGCCCTGCCTACACATAGATTATGTGATCATGCTACATGGAAATTTCATGACCAAGCAGCACAAGGATTAGGTAGGAAGTAAAGCACCCGGAATGACTAAGAGTCTCACTAGAAATTCTGCCACTTCCTGTCTAGTCTGTTTACTTTTTAGGGTGAGTGGGGTGGGGGAGAGGTCTTAGAAGCCATCTATGTTTCTTAGTTTTTTTTTTCTATATTTTTTCAAGTTTTCTTTTATTATTTTTAATTTTATTTTATTCTATTATCAGCTTGATACAGTACAAATTCTTATGCTAATAGTGAAATGTTTCACCATATCTTGCCCAGTGACTGAGTAAAACCAAATCTTATTATAAGCCACAGTCATCCTAGGGTTCCCCCTTCTAGGTAGCCTCCCTGGATGTGTGGGTTGCAGTCTGATTGTTCTTTGCTTTATATCTAGTATCCACTTATGAGTGAGTACATACCATGTTTGTTTGTCCTTCTGGGTTTGGGTTACCTCACTCAGAATGATATTTTTCAAGTTCCACCCATTTGCCTGCAAATTTCATGCTGTCATTGTTTTTCTCGGCTGTGTAGTACTCCATTGTGTATATGTGCCACATTTTCTTAATCTGTTCTTCAGCTGACTGGCATCCAAGTTGTTTCCAGGTTCTGGCTATTTATGAATAGTGCTGCTATGAACATTGTTGAGCATGTATCTTTGTGGTATGATTGAACATTCCTTGGGTATATGCCCAAGAATGGTATGGCTGGGTCTTGAGGTAGATTGATTCCCAATTTTCTGAGAAACTGCCATACTGATTTCCACAGTGGTTGTACAAGTTTCCACTCCCACTAACAGGGAGGAGTGTTCCCTTTGCTCCACTACCTCTCCAACATAGACTGTTATTAGTGTTTTTGATCATAGCCATTCTGACAGGTGTAAGGTGGTATCTATCTCAGAGTCTTTTGATTTGCATTTCTCTGATGATTAAGGATGTTGAGCATTTCTATAAATGTCTTACAGCCATTTGAGATTCTTATTTTTTTGAATTCTGTTCAGCTCTTTAGTCCATTTTTTAATTGGATTGTTCAGTATTTTGATGTCTAGTTTCTTGGGTTCTTTATATACTTTGGAGAACAGTCCTCTGTCAGATGTGGGGTTGGTGAAGGTCTTTTCCCATTCTGTAGGCTGTCTTTTTGCTTATTGACCTTGTTCTTTGCCCTACAAAAGCTTCTCAGTTTCAAGATGTCCCATTTATTATTGCTCTCAGTGTCTGTGCTGCTGGTGTTATATTTAGGAAGTGATCTGTGCCAATGGGTTCAAGAGTACTTCCTACTTTCTCTTCTATCAAATTCAGTGTAACTGGATTTATGTTGAGGTCTTTGATCTACTTGAACTTGAGTTTTGTGCATGGTGACAGATATGGATCTATTTGTAATCTTTTACATGTTGACATCCAGTTATGCCAGCACCATTTGTTGAAGATGCTTTCTTTATTCCATTGTATAGTTTTGGCTTCTTTGTCAAAAATCAGGTGTTCATATGTGTGTGGATTAATTAATGTCAGGTTCTTTTTTTCTTTTTCTTTTTCTTTTTTTTTTTTCGAGACAGGGTTTCTCTGTGTAGCTTTGAGCCTTTCCTGGGACTCACTTGGTAGTCCAGGTTGGCCTGGAACTCACAGAGATCCGCCTGGCTCTGCCTCCCGAGTGCTGGGATTAAAGGCGTGCGCCACCACCGCCCAGCCTAATGTCAGGTTCTTCAATTTAATTCCTTTGGTCCATATGTCAGGTGTTTTTTTTTTTAATTAAAAGGGAGGTTTATTTTGTGGGTTAACTCACAAGTGAAGGGATAGGTAACAGGGTCTGGGAAAGGTGTAGCGCAGTCCGGGCGGTGTTCTCTGGAGAACTCTGCTCAGTCTACCTCCAGCATCCAGGGTCCAGGAACCCCGCATGTCAGTTTTTATGCTAGTATCAAGCTGTTTTTTGTTACTATAGCTCTATCCTAGAGGTTGAGGTCAGGCATGGTGATGCTTCCAGAGATTGCTTTATTTATAAGAAACATAAGCCTTCTATGTTTCTTATTTTCAACTGTGGGTCTTCAGTCATCAATACCACTGCAAAAGAAGCTTTCTTGCCCCTCCCCCTCTTTTTGAGCCTGCCTCTGCCTTTGCCCACTTGGTTTGGAATTGTGGACCTTCCTGCCTCAGCCTCACATGTAGTTGAAATTACTGGCCTGAACCCTAGGTCCAGATATATTTTTGTTTTATTTTTATTTCTTTTTTTGTTTTTTCAAGACAGGGTTCCTTTGTATAGCTTTTGAGCCTGTCCTGGAACTCAATCTGTAAACCATGCTGGCCTCCATGAGAATCTACCTGGCTCTGCCTCCCAAGTGCTGGGATTAAAGGGGAGTGCCAGCTGGGCGGTGGTGGCGCACGCCTTTAATCCCAGCACTCGGGAGGCAGAGGCGGGCGGATCTCTGTGAGTTCGAGGCCAGCCTGGGCTACCAAGTGAGTCCCAGGAAAGGCGCAAAGCTACACAGAGAAACCCTGTCTCGAAAAACCAAAAAAAAAAAAATAAATAAAATAAAGGGGAGTGCCACAACTGCCTTTGATTTTAGAAATGATTTTTAATTTTATTAAGTTTTTGATTTTTATTTTATGTGTATAGTTGTTTTGTCTACAGGATTTTGCATTTTCCCTGCTGGATTTCAGTGTTTTTTCTTTCTTTTTTTTATTTTTTATTTTATTTTATTTATTTATTTTTATTAGAAAAATTCCTTTACTTTCAATTTTCCATCCACATTTAACCCAAGAGTGTTTTAAAAAAATAATTCGAAAGGTAGCTATCAAAGATGCCAAACAACTCCTTACTGGGTAAATATACAAAAACATTCAGAAGTCAAAGTTCTAAACTATTAATTTATGTAAAAAAATTACAACATTTAAAAAGATGAGGATTCACTCTCATTAATGTCCTTATCTGGATCCTGTTCGGCAGCTTCTTTTTCTTGTTGCTGTTTCTTCCAAAGCTTGGCCATTGCCAGAAGCTTGAGGTTAGGCTGGTTGGCAGCATCCTCTGGAAAGATGTAATAATCATAGTATTCTTCCCACTTGGCATCAGACCCAGCGTTGGCCTGGACCTTTCTTATCTTCTTGACCTTTTCTGGCATGAGTTTGTCTACTCTTTCCTTGTTTGATACTGTTCCAAATTTATCTTCAAAACCTCACCAGGATTCCAGCAACATAAGTCTCTCTTCTTTTTCTTCCCAGTTTCTCATGGTTTTATTAGCCTCTTCATAAATCTGTCTGCATTTAGTCACACTTCCTTCTTTCCCTGAGGATAACTCAAACTGAGCAAAACTGATCCATACCTTGACATGCTGTGTTCGCTGAAGCAATTGTCGGTAAAGGTTTCGTGTTCTTGCAGTTTCTTCCTGCTCAATCTCAAAATCAATATATGATTTCCAAAGTACCTCTGGTATGTCTAAGTGTGGCTGGCTGATGGCTAATTCATAGATTGCCTGGGCTCTATCAATATCACCAAGGATTGTCTCTAATTCTGCAAACTTAATCCATGATGTACAATTTTCAGGTCCAAATTCCAAGAACTTTCCATAAAGCTTCCGGCATCTGTCAAATTCTCAAAGCTGTAGTTCCAGTTCTATATAACCTTTGAGTAACTTGTTCTTTGGACATTTGCCTATGGAAGTCCCCAAAGCTCTTCTGGCAAATGGCAGATTTTTCTGTCGTATTTCATACTGTGCATAGTATAACCACATTTTGGCAAATGTGAACTTTTTGTGAGGAATTAGTTCCAAAGATGCTTGATATACCTGTCTTGTCCTCTCAGGATCCTTGGCTTCCAGCTCTTCGTAGAATGCATAGTTGATCCAGAGATAGATGTAGCACTTCCAGTGCCTCTTCTGGATGGTGGCATGTTGGCAATGGCCCCATCATAGACTTCCCGTACAGTGTCAGCTTTGGCATCACTTTCTACCAAGCGTAAGTAATCAAACCATGCGTCATAGCTGTGTGGATTAGCCTTCACTTCTTCTTCATACTGGAATCTCCGTTTGCTCACGATGATATCTTCAATACCCCTCCGGTCACCAAACTTCTTCTCAAAGATGGTATAGTTTTTAAAGAGTTCTTGGGCCTCTTGTTTTGAAATTCTATCCAGGGCATATTTGTAGATAACTCATACCCTTTCAAATTCTTTCTGATTTTCCTCAAATTTAGCAAAGGCCACATACAGGTGTTTGTCCATATGCTCATCTCCAAAGAACTCCAATGCTCTCTCGTAGACTTTCCGTGCATGGGCAAAGTAAGCGTGTTTCTCCTCGAATCGGGCATACTTGATCCAGTTCTTCACAGCAGGGTGCATGAGCACAAAGCGTTCATAAATGGTACGGGCCCGCTCCACCTCTGTATCTCAGCTCAAAGTTGATGCAGGAGTGCCAGGCCTGCTCCTCAGGCTGCCATTCCATCCAGCGCTCAAACTCCTAACGGGCACCGGCAACATTGCCCATGTATGTGTACTTGTACCAGAACTGGTTGACTCGGGGCAGAGTTGTTATGGCTCAGTCCCAGATATTTCGGGCATGGTTGACCTGGCGGTTCTTCATTTCCATTTCTGCATATTTCAGCCAGAGTGTAACATTGCAATAGTCTACATCCAAGGCACGCTCGTTTATGGATCGAACCCTTTGAATTTCCTTTAGACTTTCTTCCCATTGTGCGTACTTTATCCAGTTACTAATCACAGTCCTATTTTTCCTTATGTTATCTTCAAAAGTCTTCCTCTTCCGAAGTTTGTAATCATTGAGCTCCTCTTCATCTGTGATCTTCTGCTGAGGCGGGGGTGGAAGGAGCTTGAGCTCTCTTTCTTTAGACTCTCTTAAGAGCTGCTCGGCAGTTATCTGTACCTCAGCTGGCGCTTTGTTTTTCACCTTGGCCACTTCGGGAACCCGCTGTTTCCCGGCCGCTGTAGAGGCCGCCATATCTGCAGCCGCTGAACCAGTTTTAATTTATTTTAATTATTATGTGTACAGTGTTCTGTCTGCATGTATGTCTGCAGGCCAAAAGAGGGCGCCAGGTGTCATTACAGATGGTTGTGAGCCACCATGTGGTTGCTGAGAATTGAACTCAGGACCTCTGGAAGAACAACCAGTGCTCTTAAGGGCTGAGCCATCTCTCCAGTGTAACACCCCCCCCCCCCCCCCCCCGCCCCCAGTGTTTCTTTGATATTCCTTACTATCACTTCCTTCTTCATTTTGGAATTTGGAATGTTTATTCAGAAATATGTAACTTGTTTGGTTTTTGTTTTTGGAGAAACTGTTTCTCAGAGTAGCTCTGGCTAGCCTGAAATTCACTATATGGTCAGACTGGGCTTGGACTCAGAGATCTGCCTGTCTCTACTTCTCCTGCCAAGTGATGGGATTAAAGGCTTGTACCACCACCATGTGGCAGAAATATGTGAATTTACCAGGAGCTGCCAATTTAAAGACTGCCTAGAGTCCCAATGTTTGACATGGTCTTTGGACTCATTATTATTACATTTACTTGGTGTGTGTTTGTCTAGCACACATGGGTGTTGTCATCAGAGGACCACTTAACAAGAGTTGGTTCTCTCCCTTCATCACATGGGTCCCAGGGATGGAACTCAGGTCCACAGGCTCGGTGGCAAGTGCCTTCTGCTGAGCCGTCTTGCCAGCTTGGACTTTGGGCCTTCAGTCGGTGTTGGAATAGTTAATGGCTACAGAACTTTGGCAGCTGAAATTGAAAACATTTTGTGTAACTAAGTGTCTGAATATGAGAATGAGGGAAGGAAAATTATGGCTTCAAAGTGATATGTTTTGGGATCAAATTGACAAGAGGTAGAGCTGGGATGATTAATATTGCCAACTGTAGGATCAAGTAGGAGACTAGTCTCTGAGCATATTCATGAGGATTTGCTAGATAAATAAACTTCTAAGCAATTCTAAGATTGTCTATCCTAGGTTATTTAAGGTAGAAAGACACACCTTAATTGTGTGTGACACCATGTCATGGGAGATGTCCCAGACTGAATAAAAAGGAGATGTGTTTGTTGTAGATTCATTTCTCCATAGTCTTAGAATCCTACCTATATTGCACTGTGGGAAATTTCTTTTCTAACTTTATTTTATGTGCATTGGTGTTTTGCCATGGGTGTCAGGTCCCCTGGAACTGAGTTACAGCTGTGAGGTGTCATGTGGGTGCTGGGAATTGAACGCAGGTCCTCTGGAAGAGCAGGCTGTGCTCTTAACCACTGAGCTATCTCTCCAGCCCGAAATTTCTTTTCTATTCATGTCTATTTGGGGTTCTAAATATGTTTTATTTTTATGTGCATTTGTGTTTTTGTCATGGGTGTCAGGGTCCCCTGAAACTGGAGTTACAGACAGGTGTGAGCTGCCATGTGGGTGCTGGGAATTGAACTTGGGTCCTCTGGAAGAAGAGTCAGTGCTCTTAACCCCTGAGCCATGTCTCCAGCCCTATTTGGGGTTCTAAATGCCTCCTGTACTTGGATATTAGTATTTGTCCTTAAGTCTGGGGATTTGCTGCTATAACTGAGGGTCTGTTTGCACTACAGAACCAAAAGAGGAAACAGAAACATGTAGGTGATAAAATGCCAAAGGCTTTGGCATGCTAATACATACCTGTAATTCCAGTACTAAGGAGGCAGATAGAAGAACTGCCTCCAGTTCAAGGTCAGTCTGGTCAATCTAGTGAGTTCTTGGCAATCAGGGATACATACCAACCCTGTGTCTCAATGAGATAAGAGAGAAGAAAAGGAGCAAGTAAGATAGGACTGGGAAAAAGAATGTGAATCAACATACAATAAATACTAGGGGCTAGAGGAGAAAACTAACAAGTCATGGTGGTGCCCTGCACTTTAACCCAGTACTCAGGAGGCCCAGGCAAATGGATCTCTGTCAGTCTGAGGCCAACCCTGAGATACACAGTGAGATCCTTTCTATAAATAAATAAATAGATAGATAGATAAATAATGGAAACAGCCATAAAAAACAAAATTACTATAATATTATTCCCTTGTTGAGATGGGTATAATATCCCACCAGTAGATTTCCTGTCTTTTCAAGAATGTTCATAAATATACATATATAGAGATATGAAGCATGTTCATATATATATGTATGTATTTTATTACAAATGAACATAATCTTTGAGGCATCCGAATATCTAAGGGAACGTAGTGGTAGCCCACACCTATAATCAGCACTGGGCTGGCAGAGGCAGGCAGATCTCTGAATCAAGGCCAGCGTGGTATACAAACCAAGTTAAAGAATAGCCAGGTCTACATAGAGAAACCTTTTCTTGAAAAACAAAAACAAACAAAAATACCTAAGCAGCTTGGGTAGTCCAAGGACATGAAATGGCTTCTCAAGTGAGAGACTCGTTTTGAGTTTTATGTGACTGGAGGGAAGATGGTAGACAGCTTCCAAAGAAGTATGCTGCCTTTAGGTCCCAATGGTTCTTTTCTATTTGGACCCAAGGTCCAAAAGAATGTGATCATGTCCACTGTAGATGCGCTGTTTTGTTTTTGAGATAGATAACCACTAGTACATAGAACTGGCTCACCTGGAACTCACCATGTAGACCAGGCTAAGCCTCAAACTCACAGAGCTCCACTGTCCTCTGCAGCCTAGTCCCCTGCAAGAATTTAAAGAAAGATTTATACGAAATGAAACCTTCTGAACGAACTATGTGGATCAGATTTAGTGTGGACAGAATGAGAACCAGTATGGTGGTGCATGCTTTTCTTCCCAACACACAGAAGGAGTCAGATCTCTGTGATTTGGAGGCCAGTGTGGTCTACATAGAACTATGTCAATCAGGGAAAAAAAGATTTCTCCAGAAAGTCCCATTTCTTGGGCTTCATTTTCTCAACACTGTGATAGGAAGATGAAGGGCCTCAAGTGTCTCTTTAGAACATCTCATCAGGGCAGAGTGACAGTGGCACACACCTTTAGTCCTAGAGCTGGAAGCAAAGCCAGGCAGATCTCTGTGAGTTCGAGGATAGCCTGGTCTACAGAGCGAGATCCATGACAGGTACCAAAACTACACAGAGAAATCCCGTCTGGAAAAAAACAAAACAAACAAAAAAAGAATAGCTCATCAGGGCTTTCCTTTATCTCATCAAGCAGAGACAGAAAGAGGTGAACTTCTGTGAGTTCAAGGCCAGCCTTGTCTATGGAGTAAGTTCAAGTGTAGCCAGGGCTACACAGAGAAACCCTGCCCTGAAAAAACAAAACAAACAAAAAAAGCAAACAAATGAACAAAAAAGAATATCTCCATTCTTGCCAGGATAGGTCTAAAATCTTAGGTTTGAGCCAAGTCACTTCCAGCCCTCTAGTCCACAAAAGTTTTGGAGGTGGCCTCATTCTTAGCCTGTGGAGGGGAGGGGCTTTGAGCACTGGAGATTAACTGTCACACGTTCTAGTCATACAAGGGTTTGATTAATTTCAGTCCCAGAACTCAAAGCAGACCTGCTGGTTCCTTCTCAGATGTCCACCTGCATGCTCTTCCAATCTTAAGAATCTCTTTTTTGCCAGGCTGTAAAGATGGCTCAGCAGTTAAGAGCACTGGCTGCTCTTCCAGCGGACCCAGGTTCAATTCCCAGCACCTACATGGCAGCTCAAGCCTGTCAATAACTCCAGTTCCAGGGGATCCCATATCCTCACAGAGGCATACATGCAGGCAAAACACCAATGCACATTAAAAAAATACATAAAAAAAAAAAAAAAAAGGCGGGCGGTGGTGGCGCACGCCTTTAATCCCAGCACTTGGGCGGCAGAGCCATGCTTATCTCTGTGAGTTCGAGGCCAGCCTGGGCTACCAAGTGAGTCCCAGGAAAGGCACAAAGCTACACAGAGAAAACAACAAAAAAAAAATCTCTTTTTGCAGCAGGGTGTAGTCATGCCTAAAACCTGTTTTTCTGTTTTTCCATTGTCGGTTGTTGGATCTGTGGATCTCAAGGCTTCACTCTGCTCTCTGCTTGAGGTCTCCTTGAGGATAAACATGTCTGTTTCCTAAAGCTTTCCTCACTGTTCTATAATAGGCTCTTTAGTTTCCTTTATGAATTCTAAGTTCAGGGGCCAAGAGAGGGCTGTTTGATTCTAGCCCCTAAATGCTGACTCACAACCCTCTCTGGCTACAGTTCCAAATATCTGGTACCCTCTTGTGGTCAGTGCGGGCACTGCATGCAAGTGGTGCACAGACAACCAGGCAGGCATCACCCACACACACGAAATTGAAAGTAATTTTTTTCTAAAATACTTTTTTTAAAAAGATTTATTTATTTATTATGTATACAGTATTCTGCCTGCATGTGTCCCTGCAGGCCAAAAGAGGGCACCGGATCTCATTACAAGTGGTTGTGAGCCACCATATGGTTGCTGGGAATTGAACTCAGGACCTCTGGAAGAGCAGTCAGTGCTCTTAACCATTGAGCCATCTCTCCAGCCCTGAAAATAATTTTAAGGTTGAGTTTATTATGTGGATATCCTATTATGTTGCTTTTTCTACTGGCCTTGTAGACCATGGTAACCTCCAAGTCAGAGCTCCTCCTCCCTCTCCAGTACTGAGATCAAAGGTGTGTGTGTGTGTGTGTGTGTGTGTGTGTGTGTGTGTGTGTGTGTGTGTGTGACCACAGCCAGCATGAAAATAAATCTTAAAAACAACTAGAGTTCTAATTTCTAGTTTTATCTGGTATCTAACTGTCCTCTCCACATGTCACCTCTCCTTGCAAACATATGTCCATGTTTTGTTTCAGATTCATAGAGAAACAAAGAGTTCTGATTGTCTTTACTCCACTAGTTTTTATTTTGTGTATTTTTTCCCAATACTTTTTGTTGCTTTTTTGAGTCAGGGTCTTTTCTATGTAGACCTGGCTGCCTCTGAATTCTGTATGTCTACCAAGCTGCCTTCAAGTCTGTATGTCTATCCAGACTGCCTCCAGATTCCTGGTTTAATGGTCTGTGCCATGCCTTGCCTATGGAGTTGGAGTTTTTAAAATTATATTTATTTGTATATACTTGTGTTCTTGCACACCATAGCTGAAGTGTGTATGTCAGAGAACCATTTGCAAGAGTTGGTCTCTCCTTCCACATGTCGGTGCAAGGGATGAACCTCGGGTTGTCAGGCTTGGCAGCAAGCACCATTAACCCTTTTGCCAGCAGTATTTAGTTTCCGACACTGGTCTACTGTAGCCGTGGTTAGCTTCAGGCTGAATCCCTTCCCTTCCCTCTTTTGTTTTGGTTCTGTTTCTCTCTCTTCTTTTCCTTTTCTTTTTTCTTATTTTCTTTTTGTTGAGATTGTGGTCTCACTACATACTCCATTCTTGCCTCACACATGTCCACGTCTTGGTTTAGCCTCTCTAGTGCTGAAATTAAAATCATATATGCTGTGGAATAATCATTTTGTACACTGTGAAGATTTGTCACTGTGATTGGTTTAATAAAGAAGCTGACTGGCCAATAGCTGAACAGAATCAGGTTGGACAGGAGAGCCACACTAGGAGAATGCTGGGGGGAAGATGAACAGTATCTAGAGTCACCAGCCAGAGATGGAGTCCATGAACCTGCCATGTTAACAAAAGTATCTTCACATGGCAAAGCTTAAATAAGGAATATGGGTTAACTTAAAATGTAAGAGATAGTAAAAAGTTTGAACAATTGGCCAAGCATTATAATTAATATAAGTCTCTGTGTTTATTTGAGAGTGGCTGTAGGACAGGAAATTTCTGCCTACATATATACAGTCATAAAGCTCAAAATTGTTTTTGTGTGTGTTTCCAGGGATTAAATTTAGGATCTTGTGCATACCGGATGCTTTAACCACTGAGCTGTATCTTCAGCTTTTCATACATTCACATTTGTACCCATGATTTTTATCATCTGACCACTGCAGGTCTGAATATCTGGATCTGGAGCCTTCAAACAAAAAGGCCAGCACCAGAGGTGACCACTCAGGCTCATCTTCCTAACTGTTGCATTTGCATGAGAGACTAGAATTTGACCAGAACTTCATTGTCTCAGCATCATCAGAGGGACAGAGAAGAGCAGAGGCACCAGTGAGACCAGATGTGCACTGTCACCACATTTCACTTGAGGTACTTGTAGTTTTCATTTCTCTTGCTATGATAAAACAGTCTGGAAAACACAACTTAGGGAAACTTAGGAGGATGGGGAAGGTTAATTTCAGTTCACAGTCACAGATTACAGTCCATCACTTTGGAGAGGCACAACTGCAGGATCTTGAAACAGCTGGTCATATGACAGTCACAGCTAGGAGCAGTGAGAGAATAAATACATGCATACCTCTTTCTCTACCCTTATATACTTTGGTACCCCCAAGCAGGGAAAAGTGTCACACAGTAAAGCATGGAATAATGCCACACACTTTCACACTGGGTATTTCCATACTAATTAAGGCAATCAAGACAATCCCCTAGGCCATCCTAATCTAGAAAAAAACTCATTGAGACTCAATTACCAGGTGCTGGTAGGTTGTGGCATGTTGACAAATAGAACTAACCATCACAATTAAACATCGGGACAGAAAAAGAGAAGCAAACACACTCTGAGTGTGTCTTCCAGACAATGGGCACAGCTTCAATAGCTCAGAGGTTAAAGCGTGTACTTGAATGTAATTGAACAACTCAATGGTTAAGAGTATACATTGCTGTTACAGAGGACCTGAGCTCAGTTTCTAGCCCCTCCACTGGGTAGTTCAAAACTGCCTGTAATGCTAGTTCTAGGGACTCTGATTCCCTCTTCTGGATACTGAGGGCACTGCACTCACATGTGCACAAATGCACACACTTATACATAATTTAATAATTTTATTTAAATGATGTAAGAAACTGCAGTTTTTATTAATTGTAATTACAATCATTACAATAATGATTGTAATAAATCATTATTGTAAATACGAAAAGAAAAACGTAAGTTTTCCTATCATGTTGTACTTGAGGCATGAAGAGAGGAATAAAAGCCAATTCTGGTCAGTTATAGTTTTACGAAAAACCATTGTGATCAACATATTTTGAGTCACAATCTCTCTGTGTATTATGCTTTTTGTTTGTTTGTTTTTAGATTCCCTGAGTTTTCTTTGTGAAGAAAGAATGGCTCCTCTAAAGATACATTGTTTTGTCCAAATCCGATGCCAGAACCGGAGCAAACTTACCAGGGCTTCTCAGTGGAAAGAAGCAGTCATCAAAATAGTACAAAGGAAACAGAAGTTTAATCTGGTGGTTGCCTTTAAGTTGGAAGGAAGGAGCAGGGTTTTTCACCTGAATGATAATGTGTCAGGTGTAGTGGTTAGTTGTGGTGAGACAGGAGTACATGGTCTGAATTTAAATTTGAAAGATGACACCTCCTTACTCATTGACAAGTTATCCTCCGTAGATTTTGAAAGGTTGAAATCTTTCCTGGATTTTTTTCATCCATCTGAATCCCAGCACTCTGAGGAGTTTGAGAGTAATCAGGATGTTCCTGAAAGCAGTGATCCATTTCACAGAAAGCACCATGAGCCAGTTTCTGGATCCTTGACTACTACACAAGAAAGGGGTACTTCGCTGCCCATGAAGATGCCACTTTTGTGGTCAAATTCCAGCCACGGTCATGTTGAAAAAGAGAGAGTAGAAACACAGAACAAAAATAGGATGAGAAAATCAGCATCTAGTGTTATAATGAATGAGGCCATTCTTCAAGAAAATCATCCTGAACCAGAAAAGAAATCTAAGACCTCTAACTCCAGGAGTAAAAGAAGCAAAGACGAGAAGCCAATGGCTTTAAGAGATCCGGAAAAGAACAACACTGGGAATCTTGAACCTTCATTCAACCCCAACACCTGCTGGGGTCCTAACTTAGATGACACTGTTCTTCCAACACTAACACTGTCTGATGAAAGAGGATCAAAGTTTAGCCAGGAGACCCAAACATATAATAACCTCCAGCCTCCTCTTCAGACTTACTGGAAACAACTGAAACGTGAAGGCTTCCCCAATTTGGGAAATACCTGTTACATGAATTCCATTTTACAATCTATTTTTGGGATTCCAACGTTTGCAATGGACTTGCTCGCACAAGGTATCCCATGGGAGAAAGTTTCAAATGATGATCTTATCAAGCCCTTAAGCCGACTCCTTGTTTTAAAAGACATCCAGGATATAGAGATCAAGGGGGCGATACTCATGGATGTGAAGAAATCCATTTCAACAGTTGCAGACACATTCTCGGGTGATGAACAGAATGATGCCCATGAATTTCTAAGTCAGTGTTTAGACCAGTTGAAATTGAACGTGGAAAAACTAAATGCCATGTGGATCACTGAGAGAGATAATGAAGCTGAGAGGTCATCTCCATCAACATATGCTGGGACTGCCACCAACAAAAGGTTTGTTTGTCCTGTCAGTGCTAATTTTGAGTTAGAGCTGCAGAGCTCTATTGTTTGTGAAGCCTGTGGTGACGCTACACTCAACACTGAAGTGAGTAATTACCTCTCTGTTGACCTGCACCAAGGAACAAGAGAAGAGCCTCTGTCTATTGAAAAGTCCCTTGATCTTTTCTTTACACCAGAAAAAATTGAGCGTAATTGTGCGAAGTGCAAGAACAAGAATTCAGTTCTCAGGTACACTTTGAGGAGGCTCCCCAGGGTCCTTATTGTTCATCTGAAACGCTACCACTTGACCGCTAATGGGTTGTTGGTGAAGAGTCATCAGCCAGTTAAGATTTCTAAGTATCTAAATGTATCTACCCAGTATAACGAAAACAAGAAACCACCATTTCCCTTGACCAGTGAGGTTCCTTTTGATGACTGTGATGTCCCAAATGTCCCTGAAGGGAATCTGCCTCTCAGCCAGTCAATACCATCTGGGAATGTGAAGAACTATGAGAAAATTAATGTAGATGAAACATCAAATCATCACACTACCACTGAAAATTCCAATGGTTTTTGTGATCTTAATAAAGAAACAATTCTCGAAGACTCTCAAGAAATGGCTGAACAACTTCTCCCTAATCATGGGAATACATTCCATAAGGAATTCCTTCCTCAGGCATCACCTCAAAGTGCTAGGGGTACTCAGGAGCACAGAGAGAAATATCTGAATAAGATTTCAGAAATGAGAGATCAGAAAGATGATGAAGATTCCCTTGGTGCATCAGGGAATCCTAGAAATAACAATGTTCCAGGAAGCTACAACACAGTAGATGCTGTTGATGAGTCAAAAAATGTGGTATTGAGAGATGATCCTCAAAATTACAGACTTGTTAGTCTTATCAGCCATGTTGGGAGCTCGCAAGATTCAGGTCATTATGTAAGCAATGTTTATGACTTTCAAAAGCAAGCATGGCTCCTGTACAGTGATGTCCAAGTGTTCGAGATTTCAGAGGCTTTGATTCAGGAAAATCAGCCTCAAACTGGATACATTTTTTTTTACATGCAAAATCAAATTTTTGAGTGGCTGTTGAAAAACGCATCAGAGTGCTAGTTACTTAGCACATCTAAAGAGCAAACGAAGAATGTGGATCTTTTCTCACCATTCCTTAATGGCTTCACACACTTCCTAGAATAATCCTAAATTCTACTCATATTGAAGATTCATTTAGATCAATTGAAAACTCAGCAAACAAAACAATACAAAACAAACAACGTGTTAGGACAGAAACCCATACATCCATGATGCAGGTTATGCACCATTTTCTCCTACAAGGCTATAGTGATGCTTTTCATATTTTTTGTTGTTGTTGTTGTTTTTTTTTTTTTAGACAATGTTTCTCTGTGTAGTGCTAGCTGTTCTAGAAGTCACTCGGTAGAGCACGCTAGCAGCAAACTCAGAGATCTAATTTCCACTACTTCTCAAGTGCTATAATCTAAGGTGTGTTCCACCACTCCCCAGGGATGGGAGGATTTTTTTAAAAAATAATTTTCATTTATATTTAATGTGTTTTTCCTGCATGTATGTCTATGTGAAGGCGCTGGGTTCTCTAAAACTGGAATTACAGGCAGTTATGAGCTGCATGTGGGTGCTGGTAATTGAACCTAGACCCTCTGGAAAAACAGCCAGTGCTCTTACCCACTGTGCCTTTTCTCCAACCCTAACACAATGGTTTTTTTAATGTCATTCTATACCAAAACAACACAGCAAGGAACTGACTAAATGTCCTGATGTTAGTATCCAACATCATAATGGGTTCAGAACGAGTACTGATGGACTTAAGTGCTTAAGAAGTAGTATATAAAATCTGTTATTTTGTTAATGTGTATATGAATTGTTCACATCATCTAAGGATTTTCATTTTATTGCTTTTCCTAAAATAATATACTGTTCTATTGTCAATTTATTAAAACCATTGTTTTTTTTTAAAGAATTATTTATTTATTACATGTACAGTGTTCTGCTTGCATGCCAGAAGAGGGCACCAAATCTCATTACAGATGGTTGTGAGCCACCATGTGGTTGCTGGGAATTGAACTCACAACCTCTGGAAGAGCAGTCAGTACTCTTAACCTCTGAGCCATCTCTCCAGTCCCAAAACCATTGTTTCTATATGTGTTCATGACTCATTGCTGATGAAATTATCTAGCTGCACACCCACTGGTTTTGTGCTTCCTTCTCAGAATTGCAGGGCATAGCATCAGGGTTACACAGGAAATGAAATAGATAGAATGGTAAATTTTGCAAATTCAGAAGCTCTCCAAAGGCTCAGTGGATGAAAACACCTGCCACCAAGCCTGATGACACCAGTCCTTCAAGTTGTCCTCTGACCTCTAGAGGAGCTCGCATATATGCATATATATAATGTGTGTGTGTGTGTGTGTGTGTGTAAATCAATGAACAAAAAGTATAAGTTTTTGAATCTCACTATGTAGCTCTCTCTGGCTTGGAACTCTATTTAGATCATGTACTGTACAACATAGATGTTCCCTGGCTTTGCCACCTGAGTGCTGGTCTTTAAATGTCTGGACCACAATGCCTAGCATAATAACATTTAAAAAGCACTCTTTTAAAAACTTTAGAAGTGCCAAATAATACTTGTTATATTCAAATCCTGATTGACATGAGAAAATGGGGTGGTTCAAGGGACAGAGGGTCTGAGATAAATTGTCTTTCAGGTGAGAGCCTCATATATTAACATAACCAGCATGGTGGGGTTCTAAAGAGAACATTTTAGTTCATAAGACAAAGCAAGGTTCCCCTTAGTTCCCAAGAGAAGGAAGAGACCCTGTGCCATATGAAGCAGCAGACTTCCTTAACACATAGCTCAAAGGACAGACTTGTTTTCAGCCTGTTATCCTGATTCCTGGGTAGCAAGGGAAAGGGAAAACCACCTGGTGTTGCTGGCTATGAGGAGTGTAGCCTGATCTGAGATACCCACACCACATCTAACTGTTTCAAATATGAAAATAATACAGATCCACTCTCAAGGGCTTGGGGAGATAGTTCAGCAGGTCAGAGCACTTGCTGTTTAAGCAGGAGTACCTGAGTTCAAATCCCCAGCACCCACATAACAAGCTGCTCATGGCCACCATACACCTGTGACTCAGTGCTGGGGAGTAGACAAGGGTGTATTCCACAGCTCACTAGCCAATCAACATAGCCACAATGGGAAGTGTAAGGTTCAGGTGTGGGACATTCACCAGAGAAAACTGCTGGGCCAATGTGCTAAGGTCTGGGGCCCTGTTCCACAGTTAGATTGTATTTCAAAAAGGAAACACGGGGGTTGGGGGTTTAGCTCAGTGGTAGAGCACTTGCCTAGCAAGCGCAAGGCCCTGGGTTTGGTCCTCAGCTCTGGGAAAAAAAAAAAAAGGAAACACGTGGAAAGTGATAGAAAACACTCCATGTCCTCTGGCCTTCACATTTGCATGTTCACAGGTGGAAACACCACACAAATGGTATTTTCCAAATTCCACTTTTGGGCTGCAGAAATGGTTAAGATCACTTGCTACACTTTCAGAGGACCAAGGTTCTCTTCCCAGTGTCCACATGGTGGTTTCCACTCTCTGTAACTCCAGATACAGAGGATCAAATGCCCTCTTCTGGCTTTGTGGTACACAGACAAAACACCTCTACATTATGGCACTGCCTACTTCCACCATCAAAAAGGCACAACATAGTCTTGTGGCTAAATTTAAAGAGCTTATAAAAATTCTCAGTATTATACTGTGTAAGAATATTTACGGCCGGGCGGTGGTGGCGCACGCCTTTAATCCCAGCACTCGGGAGGCAGAGCCAGGCGGATCTCTGTGAGTTCGAGGCCAGCCTGGGCTACCAAGTGAGTCCCAGGAAAGGTGCAAAGCTACACAGAGAAACCCTGTCTTGAAAAACCAAAAAAAAAAAAAAAAGAATATTTACAAATGTTAACATTTTGAGGGTATAAAAATTCTAAAAGCCTGGTAATGTATAAAATATGGGGCAGGCTGGAGAGATGGCTCAGCCGTTAAAGGCTAGGCTCACAACCAAAAATATGGGGCAAAATTAAGTGAGGGTGGTAGGCGAAAGGAAGGATTAGTTTAGAACAGTGGTTCAAAATACATTTGGGTTCAATACAATAAATGAGCAAAATTACTGTTATGAAGTAGCAATGAAAATAATTTTATGGTTGGGGGGGTCATCACAGCATGAGGAACTGTGTAAAAGAAAGGGTTGCAGCATTAGGAAGGTTGAGATCCAGTGGTCTAGAACATCCTTATGATCTGACAGATAATTCTTTGTTCATTTAAAAGAAGGAAAATTTAAACATTTATTCATGTATTTCATGTATATGAGTGTCTGTCTTCACACTTAACAGAAGAAGGAATCAGATTCCATTACAGATGGTTGTGAGCCACGATGTGGTTGCTGGGAATTGAACTCTGGAAGTGCAGTCAAGTGCTCATAACCTCTGAGCCATCTCTCCAGCCCCTTCAATTTTTTTTTTTTTTTAGGAAGAGTCTATATTTGCTTCCACGAACAGGAATTTTCAAAGTGGATGAGTTTACATTGAGGCTAAGGGAATGGACAAAATTAAGTGCTTTATAAACATGAAAAAGTTACAGTGAAACACATTTTTGTACAATTAATACAAGCATTAAAAACTTCCCCAGTGGTGGTGGGCCAGTTTTTTTTTATTTTTTATTTTTTATTTTTTATTTTTTTTATTTTTTTTGGTTTTTCGAGACAGGGTTTCTCTGTGTAGCTTTGCGCCTTTCCTGGAACTCACTTGGTAGTCCAGGCTGGCCTCGAACTCACAGAGATCCGCCTGGCTCTGCCTCCCGAGTGCTGGGATTAAAGGTGTGCGCCACCACCGCCCGGCCTCAGTTTTTTTTTAAACTTCCATGGATTTGTGGCTTTCAAAGTTTTCTTTGTTTCTTTTTATTTTTTTTAAATTCATTTTACATACTAATCACAGATCCCCCTGTCACCTCTCCTCCTGCTCTACCACCCCTAGCATCCCCTCCCCTCCAAACCACCCCTCATCCCTTCCTCCTACAGTTCTCCCATGAGGGAAAAGCTAAGCCTGGCACATTCATTTGAGGCAGAACCAAACCCCTCCCAACTTCATCAGGGGTGAGCAAGGTGTCTGACCACATGTAACAGGGTCCAGAAAGCCAGCTCATGGACCAGGAGCAGATCTTGATCACACTGCCAGGGGCCTCAAAGTAGATCCTACTACACAACCCTCTGCTGTATGCAGAAGGTCTACTCCAGTCCCATGGAGGCTCCACAGCTATTGGTCCACAGTTCATGAGTTCCCACTAGTTTAGTTTGGTTGTCTCTGTACATTTCCCCATCATGATCATAACCCCCTTGCTCATAGAATCCCTCTTCCCTCTCTTCGACTGGACTCCTGGAGCTCGGCCTGGTGCTTGGCTATGGATCTCTGCATCTGTTTCCATCAGTTACTGGATGAAGGCTCTATGATGACAGTTAGGGTATTCACCAATCTGATTGTTAGGGTGTGCCACTTCAGGCACCCTATCTACTATTGCTAGTAGTCTAATCTGGGGTCGTCTTGTGAATTCCTGGGAATTTCCCTAGTACCAGGTTTCTCCCTTATCCCATAATCTCACTCTATCAAGATATCTCATTCATTGCTCTCCTACTCTGTCCCTCCCCCAGCTCGACCATCCCATTTCCTCATGTTCTCATCCCCCATCCTCTACCCTCTATTGCACACCCCCACCTCATCCCCAGTTTACTCATGGAGATCTCCTCTGTTTCCCCTTCCTAGAGGATCCTCTTAGGATCCTCCTTGTTTCCTAGCTTCTTTGGACCTGTGGGTTGTAGTCTGATTATCCTTTGCTTTACACCTAGTATCCATGTGTGAGTACATGCCATGTTTGTATTTCTGAGTCTGAATTACCTTACTCAGGATGATATTTTCTAGTTCCATCTATGTGCCTACAAATTTCATGATGTCATTGTTTTTTACAGCTGATTAATACTCCACTGTGTATATGTACCACATTTTCTTTATCCATTTTTTTTTTGATGAGGGGCATCTAGGTTGCTTTCAGGTTCTGGTTATTACAAATAATGCTGCTATGAACATAGTTGGGCAAGTGTCCTTGTGGTGTGAGCATCCCTTGGGTATATGCCCATTTTTTTTTAAGTGTCAGGAAACTAATGTCATAGCTCCTTTGGTAGAGTGCTTAACCAACATACTGGAATCCACCTTCACCACCACATAAGCCAGATATGATGGCAAAAACTCATAATCACTGCATTTAGGAGATGGAGGCGGGAGGACCAGGAAGGAGTTCAAGGTTTAATAATGAGTTTGAGGACAGCCAGGGCTGCATAGGCTTCATTTCTTTCTTTCTTTCTTTCTTTCTTTTTTTTTTTTTTTTTTTTTTTTTTTTTGGTTTTTCGAGAAAGGGTTTCTCTGTGTAGCTTTGCGCCTTTCCTGGAACTCGCTTTGGAGACCAGGCTGGCCTCGAACTCACAGAGATCCGCCTGGCTCTGCCTCCCGAGTGCTGGGATTAAAGGCGTGCACCACCACCGCCCGGCAGGCCTCATTTCAAATAATGAGGTCAGGGTATTGTAGGGTTTTTGTTTTGTTGAGAAAGTATTTCTCTGTGAAACAGTCCTGGCTGCCTTGGAACTCACTCTGCAGACCAGGCTGGCCTAGAACTCACAGAGATCCTCACGGTTCTGCCTCCTAATACTGGGATTAAAGGTGTACACCACCACTGCCCGGATCTAACATTTCTCTATTTCTGTGTATCTTTTCTTTCCTTCTTATTGTGTGACTGATTGTAAGGATGGGTGGCTGCCCCCTGTTATCCTTCTCTCCTCCTTCTTCCCTTCCCTCTCATTCTTCTTCCTTCTATTTACTCTTTTTTCCAGCTAGTTCCATCTATCCTTCTCCTGACTAGCTATTGACTGTGCAGCTCCTTCTATGCAGATCTGGCCGTCTAGGAATTCTGCTGTCACCCAGGCTTGCTTCAAACTCACATGGATCATCCTGCTTGGCTCCAAAGTGCTGAGATTAGAGGTGTGTACCTTGCATTGCCGGTGGAGTTGGTTCTTTAAATTATATTTATTTATTTGTAAATGCCTGTGTTCTTGAACACAACAGCTGGAGTGTATAGGTCAGAGAACATTTTGCAAGAATAGATATCAGTACGCATGTTGGGGCAAGGAATCAAACTCAGGTTGTCAGGCTTGGCAGCAAGCTCCTTTAACTATAATGGCAGGTGATTTTAGTTTTTGACACTGGTCTAGGTAGCTACAATAGAGCTATAGTAATAAAAACAGCATAGTATTGGCATAAAAAGGAGGAGGATCAATGGAATAGAATCAAAGACACTGACATCAATCCACACACCCATGAACACCTGATTTTTGACAAAGATGTCAAAATTATACAATGGAAAAAAGAAAGCATCTTCAACAAATGGTGTTAGCATAACTAGATGTTGGCTTGTAGAAGATTGCAAATAGATACATATCTATGGCCATGCACAAAACTCAAATCCATGTGGAACAAAAACCTCAACATAAATGCAGGTATACTTAACCTGATAGAAGAGAAAGTGGGAAGTAGCTTTGAATGCATTGACACAGGAGAATACTTCCTGAAAATAACAGCAGTAGTATAGACACTGAGCTCGATAAATGGGACTTCACAAAACCAAAAATCTTCTGTAAGGCAAAGGAGACTGTCAATAAGACAAAACAGCAGCCTAGAGAATGGGAAAAGATCTTCACCAACCCCACATCTGACAGAGGGCTGTGTGGTGGTATTTTACTTGTACTGAAATGTGATTTTAATTGTATGTTAATAAATAAAGTTGCCTGGGGGTCAGAGTTATAGAGCCATAGCAAGTGCGTGGCGGTGGTGGCACACGCCTTTAAGGACCTGGAGGGCGGTACATACAGGCAGTGACGAGGCAGTCACGTGTTTAGTTTACAACCAATGAGAAGGCAGAACATCTAGACTATTTAAAGACATACACACAGGAAGTAGGCCTCTTTTTCGGAGAGCTCTCTTGGCTGAAGCAGGATAGCTGAAGCAGGAAGGGTAAGGCTCTTAGTTCTGACCTCTTGGCTTTCTTCTCTGAATCGGCTCTGTGTTTCTTATTTAATAAGACGGTTGGTTACATCTACAGGGCTGATCTCTAAAATATATAGTAATACAATAAACTAGACATCAAAATACCCAATTATCCAATTAAAAATTGGGTGCAAATCTAAACAGAGACTTCTCAACAGAAGAATCTCAAATGGCCAAGATACACTTAAGAAATTGTTCAACATCCTTTGTCATCAGGAAATTCAGGTATTTATTTCACCTTGTGTTTTTTTGTGTGCTTCTGTCTCTGTACAACATGCATACAGTGCCCACAGTGACCACAAGATGGGGGTAGATACCTTGGAATTGTGACCAGAGAGAATTGTGAGCCACATTTAGGTGCTGGAGCTTAATAGCCATCAATCTGGACCCTGAATTTAGAATTCATAAAAGAAACTAAAGATCCTAATGTGAAAAAGATACGAAAGCTTTAGGGAACAGACAGATTCATCCTCAGTGAGACCTCAAGCAGGGCAGAGGGAAGCCTTGAGATCCACACATTCAACAACTGACAATGTAAAAACAGGTTTTAAGCATGACCACACCTTGCTGCAAAAAGAGATTCTTTTTTTTTTTTTTTTTTTTGGTTTTTCGAGATAAGGTTTCTCTGTGTAGCTTTGCGCCTTTCCTGGGACTCACTTGGTAGCCCAGGCTGGCCTCGAACTCACAGAGATCCGCCTGGCTCTGCCTCCCAAGTGCTGGGATTAATGGTGCGCACCACAAGCCCAGCCTTGTTATTATTTTGAGACAGGGTCTCACACTGCACTGGAACTTAGTATCTAGCCCTGTCTGGCTTCTAACTCACAAAAATCCTCCTTCCTCAGCCTTCTGAACACTGAGTTTATAGGCATCAGGCACCACACCTGCCTTCAGTGATGGATTCCTACAGATGGGGATTTGCTGTTACAGGGGAGAGTGACCTTTGAGGACATCACTGTGAACTTCACCCCAGAGGAGTGGCAGGGTTTGAACCCTAAGCACAGACACTTGCATAAGGTCACAACCCTCATGTCCTGTGTTGTGGAGTCTTGTGAGCTGACTCCTGAGCACCTAGGTAGGCCCAACATGGTGCCCTAAGTGTAAGATGGAGTCACCCTTCTGTAGCCAACATTTTGCACAGGACTGGACCCAGGGTTATGGAACACCTATGGGAGGTGCCAGCTCTTAGGGAAGACACCCACTTTGGAGGCAGATATTTATTTGTGGCTTGGATAGCTCCTTTCTATTAGCTTAATGCTTGGTAAAATGGCCAAAGGAATCCAGAAGTTCTAGACAGCCAGGATGAGTTACCAGAAGAGTTATAGTCCCTTAAAACTAGAGGGCAGGAGAAGGGAGGCAACCAGAAGTCATGTGGGTGCTCACACATGTAACACCAGAAGATGGCGCTAGTCAGCCTGGACTACATAGTGAAGCCCTTGCTCAAAAGCAAAACCAAACAAAGGCCATCAAGATAATTCATGAGAGAAAGGTGCTTGCTGCCAAGCCTGACAACCTGAGTTCAATCCCAGGGACCCACATGCTGGAAGAATATGGGTGACTCCCACAGTTGTCCCTGACCGCCACACATGTGCACATAATAAATATAATGCTTTTAAAAAAGTATATGAATGAAAATCTGCAACCTGGTACCTGGGCCAGGTAAAAAAGACGTTATGGTGAGATTTGTCCTCAGCCCTCCCATTCCCCAAACCATCTGATAAACAGCCTAGACACTGCCTTTATTGGGGACATTCAAAGCAAAGGAACAGGAAGGAGAACATCCAGGGGAATGGAAGGAATGAAGTGACCTAAGACCACACATTTCCAAGATGTGCAATGGTTCATGACCAACACTGAGGGTGTGTTTCTGGGCTTCTTGGGAGGTCTCCCACAGACTGTGCTATCAGGGGGCAAAAATGCCATGTAACAATTCATGGGGATAGAGGAGAGGAGAATTGGTACCTGCCTCTCCCCTTCCTCTCTCCACTGAAGTTCTCCCCGTGAATATTAATCTCCTCACAAGGTTTGATTTTAGTGGCCCCATGTAATGCCAGATGCCATGTACTAAGTGTGGCATCCCACAGAAGACTTGGGAAGAGAAACTCTGGGTGTCTGAGTGGTGAAGGCTTTTTCTCCAAAGCAAAACCAAACAAAGGCCATCATGATGGTTCATGAGAGAAAGGTGCTTGCTGCCAAGCCTGACAACCTGAGTTCAATTCCAGGGACCCACATGCTGGAAGAATATCAGTGACTCCCACGGTTGTCCCTGACCTCCACACATGTGCACATAATAAATATAATACTTCTTCTTAAAAATACATAAATGAAAATCTGCAACCTGGTACCTGGGCCAGGTAAGGAAGAAGTTATGGTGAGATTTGTCCTCAGCTCTCTCACTCCCCAAGCCATCTGATAAACAGCCTACACACTGCTTTTATTGGGGACATTCAAAGCCAGGTATAGGAGGGAGAATATCAAGGGAAATGGAAGGAATGAAGTCACCCAAGGCCACACATTTCCATTATGGGCGGCAATGCTTCATGACCAACAATGAAGGGTGTGTCTGTGGGCTGCTTGGAGGTCTTCCACAGTCTGTGCTATCAGGGGGCAAAAATGCCTTGCAACAACTCATGGGGATAGAGGAGAGGAGAATTGCTACCTGCCTCTCCCCTTCCTCTCTCCACTGAAGTTCTCCCCATAGATATTAATGTCCTCACAAGGGTTGATTTTGGTGGCCTCATGGAATGCCAGATACCATGTCCTGCAGTGAGGCATTCTGTAGAAGACTTTGGAAGAGAGATTCTGGGTACATGAGTGGTGAAGGCCAGAGAGAGTCTGATGTAGAGCATGATGTGTCTAATACCTTCTAGCACTAAGATATCTTTCCCATGGTCTGGCCCTGGAAACTTTGGAATACCCTGGGAGAGAGCATGGGTTGCATAGTGCAGGTATGAGAGTGTTTCCTGCTAGGGATTGACAAGAGAAAAGAACTTTCAAATTAATCCAGTCTATGGTTCCATCTTCTCATCTGGCTAAATGGCGGAAGTCAGTAATCCCTGAGAGGCGAGGGCACCAGAGTTTGAGGAATCCACTATGGTGTCAAAAGCTTCATGTGGGCTTCCCCATCACTTCCTGTCTCCATCTGAACTTTTGTCTATCCCAGAGATGACCCAGTCTTGGGCAACAGGGTTTCGGTTTGAGAATCCAGGAAACAGAGCTAAAGCCTCTGACTAGGAGCAAGAGGACCACCTATCTGTCCATCTGTCGGTCCACTGTTGGTCTTAGGTGTCAGGAAATCTGGCACGCGCTGATGAGTGTGAAGAGTTTTTTGGTGTTGCTTGAGATGGTAGGATCTCATGAACTGCTGGCCACAATCCTTGTATTTATGTGGTCGATATCTGGTGTGGATCCATCCACGTCGTCTGAGCTCATCAGAGTGGAAGAAAGACCATATACAGCCCTCCCAGTCAAATATGTAGGGCTTCTCACCTGTGTGTTTGTGTTGGTGACTCATGAGGTGAGAGTGCTTGGTATAAGCTTTTCCACAGTTGTTGTATGAACAGAGGTAAGGCCTTGAAACTGGGGGAGGCTTCCTGGGTGCCCCTCCTGGAACACTGGAGTTCTCTGTCGCCTGTGGAGCTGGTGTGGGCTTTTCACGAATGAAAGGTTCTTCCAGGCGATTTGACTGGGTCTCAAATGAGTCCTGGGATTCTAAAGCTGGCAATGGCTGGAGCCCAGGTGGGGGTATCCCAGGGTGGTAGGGATTTAAGTGCAACATCTGATCCATAGAGGGGGACATGGCATGGGTCACAGTGGAAGGCATGCCTGGGACCAATAATATTCCGCAATTTAAAGAGCCCGTGGTAGCAGGTACTACTGAGGAGACAGAATAAGGCATTGTTGCGGCACTACTGTGGGCCATTACTGGGACCACTAGAAGCTGAGCCTGGCAGGCTGCTGTGAGGCAACAGATTCTCTCTAAAGGCTATGGTCACTCCCAGAGTACCTGGACTCCCTAAGGGCATCATGTGGGATCTCGAGTCAATCATTCTCCCTGGTTGGTGGTTAGATGGTGTCTGATGATACATCTGGGAAGGTGGAGGAGTCAGTTGGGAGGTGCTGGGGACCAGCCTCAGCAGTTTCGGGGGTCCGAAGGATGGGATACCTGGAAGGCGCAGTAACGACTCAGAGACAGTGTTCGTGAAAGATGACAGGTCAATTCAGCTTCTGCAGTTGCTAAGTAGCTTCTGCTACAGCTTCTGCTTTTCCTTGGTAACCTGTCTTTTATTATCACAAGCAAGGGGAAACAGAAAGGAAAGGGGAAATCACCTAATACAAAGTGTTCTCATAATTCCAAAGGTTATTCTTACAAAATCATCAATATACTCTTCATCATCTTTGATTAAACACAAAAACTATCCCAGACTTAATGCCAGAGCAAGCACAATCTAATTGTACTCTTTAATGGTTATACAATCTTCTGAGCATTTGACCCAGAGGCTAGCAACATGCAGTTTCACAAAAAAAGGTAAAAATAAGAACAGTAGTTAATGTTCCAGACAGTCATTTCCTTCCCACACAGCCTGCTCTGACCTCAAGACCTCCTCAGCTGCCTAAGTTCCTCCTCAGCCCTCTGCAAACACCAAGCCCCGTGACTGGTGGGCTACAATGACTTCAGACAAGAGATCTGCCCTTGCAAGTCAGCAACTTTTGTCTTTCTTATCCCAACACTTCCAAGGAAGACCTGATCCAATTTTCAGAGCTTCCACGAAAGGAAGCTCACCTTTCTTGGTGATCTAGATCAGTCTAGGAACCCAATAAAACTTGCAGCAATCACTCCAACTATTGCCACATTGTCTCCACACTCCTTCAGGAGGAATCAAAATATCAGGATTAAAGTTACCATCTCCCTTTCTTGGTGGAGGCCACTATATTCCTCCTATTCTAGGTTCCCACACTTCCCGTTTGTCATCCCATCTATATGCCACTCCATCCACAGTCTTCAGCCAATACCCCTTCGGGTCTCAAGTTCTACACAATGCCCTTGGAATATCCCCAGAAACCGAATTATTCATCATGGCCAAATTGAATCCAGTGTGTTGATACACATCATACCATGCGCTATAGTTGACCACATATTCAGTACAGTTTATCCAAGCCTGAAAAGCTTCCCCAGGCTGCAGGTTCTTTCCCATACCTGCATAACTGCCTTAACCCCAGCCTGGGTGATCATCTCTGTATAATTTCCTGTGAAATTTACTTCACTCCTTTCCTGTATCACAGAAATCACCATTGATCCAGGAACCCAGAACATGAAGATCAGATAGGAGAAAAAGATTAGCATCACAAGAAGTAGTTATATGGAGGAGACTGTGACATGTGCATGCTATAAAGCGTGACCTTGGGACATGTAGGCATTTCTGCCTTGGTCCTCTAGAGGCATGCAAAGCAGAAGATCCGGAGTGGAGTGCATGGAGGGTTGGTGGTCCACAATCTTGGGTCCTTCATCTCCAGTTTCTGCTGGCAGCATGTCAGGCATCTTATATGCCAACCCTGGCAGGGAGGAGTACCTCCCACTATGCTCAGGGAGTGACATAATGAACTGTGACTCCCCTTCACCCTCATTCTGCCTGGATTCCTCAGCAGAAAACATAAAAAGCCTTGACATCCTTGACAAATGTTGAGTGGCCTGTGGCTGATGAACTCCACTGCTTCCAGGAGACACAGATACATGCAATGTTGGTGTTGACTGCTCATTATCCATGGGAGACTGATGCATAGCTGGCCACCTATTTTCCTGCTCCATGTCGGTCCAGACCTCACTTCAGACCAAAGGGGAGGCTGACCTGGCTGGTGCCATCATAAGCGAGTGTGCCAACACCACCACTATCCCCTTTGACTGTATTGGAGACCAGGTCTCTCATTCACTCCTGAATACAACTGACTAGCTGGTCCACGAGCCTTTGGGAATTCTCCAGTCTCTGCTTTGCTGACATTACAGATGTGTCCCTGCCATGTCAGTTTATACTTGAGTCCTGCAGATTCAATTTAGTTCTAACACTCTCACAGCCAGGACTTTACCCACTGAGCCATCACCACACAACCCATTTGTTGTTGTTTTTGTTTAAGGATAATTTTTCTAAATTTAGTGTGTATGTGTGTGAGTATAGGTCATGTGTATTCATGTGGTCATTAAAGTCCTAAGAGGGCATTAGATCCCTGGGATCTGGGGTTGTAAGAAATTATGACTAAGAGGAAAATTCATAGCATTAAATGTACACATAAAGAAGTTGGAGAAATCTCATACCAGTGACTTATTTTCATACCTGAAATCTCTAGAACAAAAAGAAACAAACTCATCCAGGAGGAATAGACACCAGGAAATGATCAAATTGAGGGCTGAAATCAATGAAATAGGAACAAAGAGAATAGTACAAAGAATCAATGAAACAAAGAGTTGGTTCTTTAAAAATCAACAAGGTAGACAAACCCCTATCCAAATTAACCAGAAGGCAAAGAGAGAGCATCTAAATTAGTGAAATTGGAAATGAAAAGGGGGACGTAACAACAGACAATGAGGAAAACCAGAGAAGCATCAGGACATACTTCAAAAACCTGTACTCCACAAAATTGGAAAATCTGAAAGAAATTGACAATTTTTTGCATAGGTACTACATACCAAAGTTAAATCAAGACCAGATAAACTATTTAAATAGACCAATAACCCCTAAGGAAATAGAAATAGTCATTAAAAGTCTCCCAAGGAAAAAAAGCCCAGGACCAGATGGTTTCAGTGCAGAATTCTACCAGATTTTCAAAGTAGACCTAATTCTAATACTCTTCAAATTGTTCTACACAATAGAAAAAGAAGGAACATTACCAAATTCTTTTTATGGCTACAGTGACCCTGATACCCAAACCATACAAAGATGCAACAGAAAGAGAATTATAGACCAATCTCCTTCATGAACATTCATGCAAAAATACTCAACAAAATATTGGCAAACTGAATCCAAGAACACATCAAAACAATTATCCACCATGACCAAGTAGGTTTCATCCCAGGGATACAAGGATGGTTCAGCATACGAAAATCTGTCAATGTAATACACCATATAAACAAACTGAAAGAAAAAAACCGAGTTTGGGGATTTAGCTCAGTGGTAGAGCACTTGCCTAGCAAGCGCAAGGCTCTGGGTTCGGTCCTCAGCTCCAGAAAAAAAAAAAAAGAAAACAGAAAAAAAAACAACAACAAAAAACCACGATCATCTCATTAGATGCTGAATAAGCCTTAGACAAAATCCAACATCCCTTCATGATAAAGGTCTTAGAGAGATCAGGAATACAAAGAACATACCTAAATATAATAAAGGCAATTTACAGCAAGCCAAGAGCCACCATCAAATTAAAGAGAGAAAAACTCAACGTGATTTCACTAAAATCAGGAACAAGACAAGGCTGTCCATTCTCCCCATATTTATTCAATATAGTTCTTGAAGTTCTAGCTAGAGCAATAAGACAACAAAAAGGAGATCAAGGGGATACAAATTCGAAAGGAAGAAGTTAAACTTTCACTATTTGCAGATGATATGATAGTATACATAAGTGACCCCAAAAATTCTACTAGGGAACACCTACAGCTGATAAAAATCTTCAGTAAAGTGGCAGGATACAAGATCAACTCAAAAAAATCAACAGCCCTCCTATACACAAATGATAAAAGGGCTGAGAAAGAAATCAGAGAAACATCACTCTTTACAATAGCCACAAATAATATAAAATACCTTGGGATAACACTAACTAAATAAGTGAGGAACCTGTATGATAAGAACTTTAAATCTCTAAAGAAAGAAATTGAAGAAGATGTCAGAAAATGGAAAGATCTCCCATGCTCATGGATAGGTAGGATTAACACATTAAAAATGGCAATCTTATCGAAAGCAATCTACAGATTCAATGCAATCCCCATCAAAATCCCAATAAAATTCTTCACAGCCTTGGAAAGAACAATACTCAACTTCATAAGGAAAAAACAAAAAATCCAGGATAGCTAAAAGAATCCTATACAGTAAAGCAACCTCTGGAGGCATCACCATCCCTGACATCAAGCTCTACTATACAGCTATAGTAATAAAAAAAAAAGCTTGGTACTGGCATAAAAACCAACATACAGACCAAATTGAAGACCCTGACATTAATCCACACACATATGAACACCTGATTTTTGACAAAGATGCCAAAACGGTACAATGGAAAAAAGAAAGCATCTTCAAGAAATACTGCTGGCATAACTGGATGTCAACATGTAAAAGATTGCAAATAGATCCATATCTGTCACCATTCACAAAACTCAAGTCCAAGTGGATCAAAGACCTCAACATAAATCCAGTTACTCTGACCCTGATAAAAGAGAAAGTAGGAAGTACTCTTGAACGCATTGTCACTGGAGATCACTTCCTAAATATAACACCAGCAGCACAGACACTGAGAGCAACAACTAATAAATGGGACCTCTTGAAACTGAGAAACTTTTGTAGGGCAAAAGACATGGTCAATAAGACAAAAAGACAGCCTACAGAATGGGAAAAGACCTTCACCAACCCCACATCTGACAGAGGACTGATCTCCAAAGTATATAAAGAACTCAAGAAATTAGACATCAAAATACTGCACAATCCAATTAAAAAATGGGCTATAGATCTAAACAGAGAATTCTTAAAAGAAGAATCTCAAATGGCTGAAAGACATTTAAGGAAATGCTCAACATTTCTAGTCATGAGAGAAATGCAAATCAAAATGACTCTGAGATACCACCTTACATCTGTCAGAATGGCTATGATCAAAAAAACTAATGACAGTCTATGTTGGAGAGGCTGCAGAGCAAGGGGAACATTTCTCCACTGTTGGTGGGAATGCAAACTTGTACAATTACTGTGGAAATCAGTATGGTGGTTTCTCAGAAAATTGAGAATTGATCTACCTCAAGACCCAGCCATATCATATAACCAAGGAACGTTCAATTATACCACAAAGATACATGCTCAACTATGTTCATAGCAGCATTATTTGTAATAGCCAGAACTTGGAAACAACCTGGATGCACATCAACTGAAGAATGGATTAAGAAAATGTAGTACATATACACAGTGGAGTACTACTCAGCAGAGAAAAACAATGACAGCATGAAATTTGCAGGCAAATGGATGGAACTAGAAAATATCATCCTGAGTGAGGTAATCCAGACTTAGAAGGACAAATATGGTATGTACTCACTCATAAGTGGATACTAGTTATAAAGCAAAGGACAATCAGACTGCAACCACAGATCCAGGGAGGCTACCTAGCAGGGGGGACCCTAGGATGACTGTGGCTTATAGTAAGTAAGTAATCACTGGGCAACATATGGTGAAACATTTCACTATTAGGATAATAATTTGTACTGTATCAAGCTGATGAAAGAAAATGCTGGCTGTACTTTCAGGAGGGGAGGCTAAAATATTTTTAGAACATGCATTAGCCTATAGAAAAATGTCTACTGTAAATCAAACAGTGGAGGGGAAGATGAATAGGAATCTCACTTACACAACTTAAGTAAAACATAGCTCTCTGAACAGATGAAGATAGGTTTATTCTGTATCCCAGAATCTAAGCAATATTTATATATATAATTCAGCTCTCATTTGGCTTAAAAGGGCTTATTGGGAAATGTTATCATTTTTACTATTTTCTACAGAGAAAATATTTCACTGTTTAAAGTAACCCTGGAATTTAAATTATAGCGTGTGTTTATGTTCAAACTATCTGAGTATTATTTCTCCTGTAGTTGTGCATAAAATGTTTTTATGTTAAAAAGGAAAAATACTATATAATTGTATTACATGAAATATATAGAATATACAAATTCATAGGGACAGAAAGATTAGACATTATCTCAAGACAGAGAAGAAAGGAATAAAAAGCAATGATTTTCTAAGTACAGAAGCTCTGATCAGTGTGATGGAAAAACCCCCACAAATGGACAGTAATATCAGGACATAATATCATGAATGTAATAAATCAATAAAATTAATGTAATTAATAAATATCATAAATAAAATTATTAAATGAATACTTCAAATGTAATCAATGAATATGACAAATGTAATTAATATCATTAGTGTAATTAATATCATGAATGTAATTTAAAAAATTAATTAAAATAAAAAAAGAAATTATGAGTGACCAGAAGTGGGTGCTTAGAGTCTAACTGGGGTCCTCTGGAAGGGTAACAAGTGTTCTTAACTGCTGAGCCTCCTCTCCGGTGCTGGTTTCTTTTATGTTTAATTGTGTGTATGTGTGTGTCAGCATGTTTGTGTGAGTCCAGAAGAGGGCATCTCTCCAGCCCCTGACTAGTGCTGCTGGCAGTTCATCCCTGGTAGCCAACTAACTTGGTTGAAATGGCTGATCAGACACTTCCTCAGGGAGGCTAGACTAAGTCTAATTCCCTGAGACCAGAATGGCTCCACTTGGTGATTTCTAGCATCTTCATCTCAAATCACAAGAGTGGAAATTTCTGATAGAACATTTCTCTGTAATTCATTTCAGAAACAGAGCAGAATATGGAAAGGCAGGTTAACATGTCCATGAGTGTAGAGGAGAGTCTCAAGAGAGCAGTTGTATCAATATACAAGACAACATTCACTAAGCAAAAAGGCAGTGCACATGAAAAGATGTTTCTCCCAAGCAATGATGATGTTCCTTCAAGGACAGGACTCTCAGAATATGATCTACTTTGAAGGCATTTGAAATATCATCCTGATAGGAAGCCTTGCATAAAAAACAATTCTCATGAGTTCAGATAATCTGTTGGCTCTAATTCATGCAAATCTATAGAAAAGGAATTTGAATATAATGCCTGTGGAATGTTACTCAATTCCAAGCCACACCTCATAGGCATCTGAGGATCCATAATAGAGAGAAATCCTTTAAATGTAATAAGTGTGGCAGAGAATTTAAAATGCTGTGAAACCTGAGTTAACACTAGAAAATTCATTCAGAGGGAACAGTCTGTAATTGTGATGAGTGTGGAAAAGCCTACAGGCAGAAGATCAATCTCGTTCAACATCAGAAAATTCATACCGAAGAGAAACGGTATCAATGCCAAGCTTGTGGGAAAGACTTCTCGTGGGTGTCATCTTACAGCAATCACTAGAAAATGCACAAGGATGAGAAAGCCTATGAGTGCAATGTGTGTGGCAAGTCCTTCAAACAGATCTCAACCTTTAGTCAACATAGGTGGTGGCGCACACCTTTAATCCCAGCACTCGGGAGGCAGGCGGATCTCTGAGTTCGAGGCCAACCTGGTCTACAGAGTGAGATCCAGGAAAGGCGCAAAGCTGCACAGAGAAACCCTGTCTAGAAAAACCAAAAATAAAAAAAAAAAAAAATAACCACTCACAAGGAGCAGAAGCCTTACAGATGTAAGGACTGTATGAAATCTTTTATTTTCAGGTCTGCTCTTGTGAAACAGCAGAGAGCACACACAGGGGAGAAACTCTACAAATGTGAACTGTGGGAAAAGGCTTTTGCCTACAAAGCAAATGCCATCAATAATGAGAAAATCCATGCTGGGTTCAGGGCTTATGGGTGTCATATCTGTGACAGGGCTTTTCTCTAGAGGAAAAAACCTTACTCAACAACAACAACAACAACAACAACAACAAAAAATCCACACTGGGGAAAAGTCATATGAATGTAATAGATATGGGAAAGTCTTCTCTCTGAAGTCAAACCTTCGAGTTCATCAGAAAATTCACAGTGGAGAAAAAGCCTATGCATGTAATGAATGTGGAAAATCCTTCAGCAGCAAAGGAGCCTACATAAAAAAAACTCCACATTGGGCAAAAACCTGAATGTAGAAAAGCCTTTGCTGAGCAGCCATATCTTAATGGACACCAGGAAAGATTTCACACTAGGTAGGGACTTTTAGCACTTCAAAAATATAGTAAAATTCTTGTATAGGGATGGCATGGAATAATCATGCTAAAAATTGATATCAAAATGGCAACAATTTTGAGTCTATTATGGAGGACTTCAACTCACTGAGACTATTCTTTTAAGATAGGATTAGTTCATTCATTCACAGATATTTGTTTTGTCTTTTTAAAACATGTGTCCTTGTGTATGTATGTTATGGGTTTACAAGTGCCTGGTGTGTGTGGGCCCACAGAGGCTCCCTAGTAAGACCTTACTGAAGGTCAGAGAATCTGAGTTTGCTTTACCCAACAGGGCTGCAGATTGGGATAATTTGGCTACAGGCATGGTTACCAGGTGTTTTGAAGGGTCTACATTTGGCTGTATATTGTGCTCTGATCTTGAAAGTGGGAGGTCTTTTGCCTCTCCTTTTGGTACTGTATAAAAAACCACTTAGAATAAATCTCAAGGCAGCTAGATATTGACCCAGGGCCCCCCTGAAGCTATCATGTATCTCTGTCTTTGTCTGCATCTCTACCTATATTTTTATCTAATATTTTCTCATTCCTCTCACCTCCCCCCAAGAACCTTTGGATAGGTTGGAGCTATACTCCCACACCGGTGGAGCCAAATGATGACTTCAGGTCCCATGGAGATGCAGGTGGTTGTGAGCTGCCTCAGTGGATTGCTGGGAACTGACTTCACTCCTTTGAAGAACATCAAGTGTTCCTAAATGCTAAGTCATCTCTCTAGCCTCATCTTTCATTTTTAAAAATTATATATGTTTATATTGTGTTCTGTTTTTGCCTGCATGTATGTATATACCACATGTGTGCCTGGTGCACATGGAGGCCAGAATAAGGCATTGGAACTCCTGGGATTGAGTTATAGATGGTTGTTACTGCCTGTGTAGATAATGGAATTTGAATCCAAGTCCTTGGAAGAACAGACAATGCTATGAGCTCTTCTACTCTCTCCAGCCCTAGTTTTGCCCGACTCCCACCTCGAAGGGATCTGATGTTCTTTTCTGGCCTTAAATGCATCCACAAATAAGAATACACAGAGGCCCACTGACACAAATAAAGAGAATACCTTGGCTTTTTTAATTGCAGGGAAGTTGAGGAATGGGGAGGCATGATTTTCTGACTTTAAGGCTCTGGCCTTCACTTGATTTTTTAAGAGAGAATAATTTATCTCAACTGCTGTCTTGGAGGAAAAGCAATGTATAATAGTGACCCCCAACCAATTAGAGTTTCCTGTAGGTTTTTTGTTGCTGTTAGTTTATTTTCCAATCTTGCAAGATTTGTTCACTGGAACTACTCCTGAATGTTTCTTCATCGGCCAGGTCTCCCATGAATGGACCTACCTGGCCAAGCCAAGGTCACAAAGTCTGGAATGTAAGCTAGTCAGCAAATACCATCTAGTCTAGTCTAGAACTGGTGGTAGAGATTAGGATCTCACACTAATCTAGGTAAGCCTGGAACCTACCTCCAGAGAGCTGGGGTTACAGGCATGAACTACAATATCTGGCTAAAGCAATCAGAAAGGCAAATTTAACAGATGGTTAAAAATAGGTGTTTAGTATACTAAGGGAGGGTAAAAGTGCTTACCATCCATTATGAAGCCTTTAGTTATAATCCCATATCTGTAACTACACCATATAGAAATCTGGGTACACTCGTGTACTTGTGATTCCTGAGATGAGGAAGGGGAGACAAGGGGATCCAGGAACTTGCTTGTTAAGGAGTCTGGCTGATGCAGTGAGCTCTAGATTCAATGAGAGACCTTGTCTCCAAAATATTAAGGTGGGGAGAGAGGGGCAGATACCAAACATCAACCCAACATCACTACACGTACATATGTCACATACACGTACGCAGACACATGTACATGCATCCATAATAAACTAATTGCTGAAGAAGTTCTTGGGAAATGAAGGTAATATCCATTTCAAGTACACTATTTGGTTTTAAGTTCATTAAAATCCTAGCTAATTAAAATTGTGAGAGGCTGGGTGGCGGCGGCGCGGCGGCGGCGGCGGCGGCGGCGGCAGTGCACACCTTTAATCCCAGCACTTGGGAGGCGGAGCCAGGAGGATCTCTGTGAGTTCAAGGCTAGCCTGGTCTACATAACAGGTTCCAGGAAAGGCACAAAGCTACACAGAGAAATCCTGTCTCGAAATACCAGAAAAAAAAAAAAAAGGAAAGGCACTCACACCTTTAATCCTAGCATTCCAGAGGTAGAAATCCCTCTGGATCTCTGTGAGTTCAAGGCTACACTGGAAACAGCCACGCATGGTGACACAGGCCTTTAATCCCAAGAAGTGAGTTTTTTAATCCCAGGGAGTGATGGTAGAAAGGAAAGATACATAAGGCATGAAGACCAGAAACTAGAAGCATTTGGCTGGTTAAGCGTTTGGCTGGTTAAGCTTTCAGGCTTTGGAGCAGCTTAGTTCAACTGAGATCCATTTGGACATGAGGACACAGAGGCATCCAGTCTGAGGAAACAAGATCAGCTGAGAAGTTGGTCAGGTGAGGTAGCTGTGGCATGTTCTGTCTCTGATCTTCCAGTGTTCACCTCAATACTTGGCTCCAGGTTTGTTTTATTAATAAGACTCTTTAAGATGCATGCTACACATAATCTTTTTTTTAGGATAGCCATTTTGGGTGAGGATGTGCAAACTTGGGATCCAAAGCAATCCATTATGACTATAAGACTCTGATTCTTGCCGGGGCGATGGTGGCGACACCTTTAATCCTAGCACTTGGGAGGCAGAGGAAGGCGGATCTCTGTGAGTTCAAGGCTAGCCTGGTCTACAGAGCAAGATCCAGGAAAGGTGCAAAGCTACACAGAGAAACCCTGTCTCGAAAAACAAACAAACAAACAAACAAACCAAAACAAAACAAAAATAAGACTGATTCTTCTTAGTCCGTCCAATAAACTGTCATTCAAATTTAAATAGCAGAGTCAGCTAAAATATTTACTGGCTGGAAAACATCTAATTAAAGGTGATTGATTATAGCAAGCTTAGACTTTTAAGCTATATCACCTAGATGAGTACAATCTTTGATGAACATGTGGAATTGATATATAGAATACATGTCCCTTGTCCTTTTAAAGTCATCTATAAAAGCATTAAAAGCAGTATCTATTAGATTTTAAAATCCTGAATCTATAGGATTTTTAGATGTAATTTTAGGTAATATGCATAGAGCATCTTTACAAATTTTAAGAGGGAAAATTGTGGATAAGTAGCTATAGAATCCAAGTAACATGCTAATGCAACCTTTCAGTAGTTACCAGTGTGAAACAAACAATTGACCGTATTTTATCTAGTGGCACAAGAGTTACCATAGGTTCTCTACCAGTAATGGATTATTTTTGAGTTACCACTTTAGCAACCACATTATTTGATAAATTAATAACTTGTTCTGTTTTCAATGTTACATTTGTTGTAGAAATTAACTGAAAGCTTTCAAAAAACAGCTTGAAGAAGACAGACAAATCTCTAGTAGGGATAGATAAGAGATTTCCTAATGATATGATTTTAGATTGTGCTCCTACCATGTGAGTTAAGCATTTATTTCAACATTAATTAGATGATCAGGAGAAGATAACATCCTCCATATAATGTATAACTAATACTTCTAGAAATTTAACTGCATTGTCCTAGTGCTTTTATGACCTGATTGCAATTGTCTCTATAAGTTGGGCTTCTTTTAAATTTTTTCTCCCATGAAGGGATCATTGATAATCAGTTATTCCCACTATGAGAGAATAACAAAAAACATTCTCCAAAGAGGGACTTTAAACATTGAGTTATTTCTCCTATGAGGAAAAAACACAAAACATTTAACAGAAATCAAGCAAACAAATTAAAAAAAAAACAACCCTTAAGTTCTGGGGCAGTCAAGCTAGCTCATGTTGCAGTGTTGGAGTTCCACAGGTCATTCCTTGGCACTCACTCTGTTCCACAAGACCCTGGCAGCCCTAAAAGCTGCAGGCTGGAGGGCTTTGAGTTCCAGCCAGGTCACTCATTAGGGCAAAAGCCCCAATATGGTTCTATGACCATGGGGAAGCCTGATTAGCTGGAGTCTCCTTTGGCCAACCTTGGGGCAGAAATATTCTCATTCTCTGTCTCTGTCTCTGTCTCTCTCCCTCTCTTCTGTCCTCCCTCTTTCCCTCCCCCCTCCCTCTTTCCCTCCTGTTTTTCCTCATGAGAAGTTCCAAGTAGTTTTTTCTTCGAGACAGGGTTTCTTTGTGTAGGTTTGGAGCCTTTCCTGGAACTCCTGGAACTCGCTTTGTAGTTCATGCTGGCCTCGAACTCACAGAGATCAGCCTGCCTCTGCCTCTCAAGTGCTGGGATTAAAAGCGTGCACCACCACCGCCCGGCTAGAATTTCATACTCCATTTCGTACAATGATTAATATGGATTTTAATTTCCCTTTTCATAGGACATGCATATAAAGTTGAGTTGTTGTTCTGAATATTTTGTTCCTTTAGATCTTTCAAATCTCTCAATAATTGTACAAAATGCTTTGTCTCAAAGGACTGAGCAGAACCCATGTTAATTTTCACACTCTCACTTATGGTCGTGACACCCTGGGTGAGAAGACCGAGTTTCCTAAACCCCACTTTCTATTTAAAAGAAACTTTTCTTACCTTCTTTAAGGGTTGTCCCATATTGCAGAGGTAGCTGTAGTGGTTCCTCTGCAGGCTTTACAGCAGGCAGGGGAAAAAGATCCATTTTTAAGTTCACAATTCAGTGGCATGAATTACATACAAGATATTAATTACACTCATGATATTCATTAATTACACTCATAATATTAATTACACTTGTGGCATTCATTGAGTACATTCAAAATATTCATTCAATAACTATATTTTTGATATTCATTCATTACATTAATTGTATTGATAGAGTACATTCATGACATTATGTCCTGATACTACTGTCCATTTGTGGGGCTTTTCCATCACACAAAACAGAAATTCTGTTCTTAGGAAGTCATTGCTCTATATTCCTTTCTTCTCTGTCTTGAGATAATGTCTAATCTTTCTGTCCCTGTGAATTTGTATATTCTATATATTTCATGTAATACAATTCTATAGCATTTGTTCTTTTGTTGAATATAAAAACATTATATGTACAACTGCAGGAGAAATAATACACAGATAGCTTGAACATAAAAACAGGTTATAATTCAAAAGTCCAGGGTTATTTGAAAGTGGAAAATAATTTCTCTGTAGAAAATAGTAAAAATGATAACATTTTCCAATAAGCCCCTTTAAGCCAAATGATAGCTGAATTATACGTATAAATATTGCTTAGATTCTGGGATACAGAATAAACCTATCTTCATCTGTTCAGAGAGCTACGTTTTACTTAAGTTGTGGAAGTGAGATTTCTATTCATCTTCCCCTTTACTGTTTGATTTACTGCAGACATTTTTCTCTAGGCTAATCTCTAATCTAAAAAGATTTTAGCTTCCTCTCCTGAAAGTACAGCCAGCATCTTCTTTTATAAGAACTCCTTTTACACACCAAGCTGGCCTTGAATTTACTGATCACCACCTCTGCCTCCCAAGTGCTGCGATTAAAGCATGTACCGCCATTGTCCCACTGATGTTATTCTCGTTCTGATTTTTCACAGTTGAATAATTCTCCATTGTGTAAATGTCCCACATTCCTTCCTTC
Organism: Peromyscus eremicus; assembly: GCF_949786415.1. Classification (NCBI taxonomy): domain Eukaryota; kingdom Metazoa; phylum Chordata; class Mammalia; order Rodentia; family Cricetidae; genus Peromyscus; species Peromyscus eremicus. The sequence continues at coordinate 178,576,367 of NC_081416.1, forward strand.
CTTCCTTCCTTCCTTCCTTCCTTCCTTCCTTCCTTCCTTCCTTCCTCCCTCCCTCCCTCCCTCCCTCCCTCCCTCCCTCCCTCCCTCCCTTCCTTTTTTTTTTGGTTTTTCGAGACAGGGTTTCTCTGTGTAGCTTTCGCCTTTCCTGGATCTTGCTCTGTAGACCAGACTGGCCTCGAACTCACAGAGATGCACCTGTCTCTGCCTCCCAAATGCTGGAATTAAAGGTGTCCACTACCACGGCCCGGCTCTTTTTTTGTTTTTTCGAGACAGAGTTTTTCCGTGTAGCCCTGGTTTTCCCAGAACTCACTTTGTAGGACAAGCTGTCCTTCAACTCAGATCTACCTACCTTCCTCTATCTCCCGAATACTGGCATTAAAGGCGTGTGCTACCAACGCCCAGTAGTATCATGTTTTCTTTATCTATTCTTCTGTTAAGGAACATCTAGGTTGTTTCCATTTTGTGGATATTTTGAATAGAGCAGCGATGAACGTGGCTGAACAGGTGTCTCTGTGGTAGGATGAAGTGTCCTTTGGATATATGCCCAAGGGTGGTAGAGCTGAAATTGAGGTCCATCAATTTCAATTTTCCTGAGGAACCACTGCCACTGATTTCCATAGTGGCTGTACCAGCAGCAATATTCGAGTGTTTCTTCACATCTTCTCCAGCATGAGCTATCTTGCGTGGTGTTTTTTGTGTTTTTGCTTTTTTTTTTTTTGAGACAAGCATACTCTGTGTAATCTTGGCTGTCCTGGAACTCAATTTGTAGACCATGCTGGCCTGGAATTCGGAGTTCCACCTGCCTCTGCCTCCCAAGTGCTGGGATTAAAGGTGTGTACCCTCCTAGCCTTGTCTTGTGCTATTGATCTTAGCCTTGCTAACAGGTAAAAGATAGAATCTCAGAGTTGTTTGACTTGTATTTCCCTGCTGGCTAAGAATATTTAAAGTTACTTTAAGTGTTTCTCAGCCATTTGAGTTTCCTCTTTTGCAAATTCTTTTTATATCTGTACCCCAGTTTTTAATTGGGCTGTTTTCTTGATGTTCAGTATTCTGGGTTGTTTATTTTTATTTTGGATATTAGCACAGTGTCAGATGAGTTCTTGATAAACACCTTTTTCTACTCTGTAGGATGCCAATACTTTTTCTCTCTGTATGTCTTTGTTTCTTCAAGACACGGTTTAACTGTTCAGCCTTGACTGTCCTGGAACTCTCTTTGTAGACCAGGGTGGCATGGAACTCAGAGATCCATCTGCCTCTGCCTCTGCCTCTGGAGTGATAGGTTTAAAGGCATGGGCCACCACCCTGGTTTTTCTCTTTCTTAGGAGCAAGGCTTGCCTGGAACTCACTGAGTTTTATGTCTTGACTGTACCTACTGAGTGTTGGGATTAAAGGCGTAGGCCACCACGCCCAATGTCAATTTATTTTCATTTTATACAACTCTGTGAGCACATGTCTAGTTCCTTCTAAAGACACCAGATTCCTGAGAGCTGGAGTTACCAACCATTGTGTACCCCCCCACTCACCCTGCAGAGTGGGTGCTGGGACTCCAACACTGGTGTCTTCTGGAAGAGCAGCAAGTGCTCTTCAACACTAAGCATCTCTCCAGCCTCTTTTCTGTATCTTGTTTCTCACTCATCCTTTTTTCTCTCCTCAATCCCTGTTCTTAAGAGATGATGATGTGGGGGTGGGCGTGGCCTTTTTTTTTTAGGACTCTTTAAATTAAGCTACACCTTTTGCAGGAGTCTTTAGGTAACAGCCTGCCACAGGATTGGCCCTTTCATTAGCAGTGTGCAGTAGGATTGTGAGTAACAGCTGTGACATTCTGAGTGGGCCTGGGTAAGTAAAGCCTTATTTCCTTGTGATAGTGTATATATTGATAATTTGTATTTCTTCTTCTATCTGTTCTGTTGAGTGCATTTGCTTATTCATTGATTGGATACCCTGTTCTGTTGTTTGCTGTTTATTTGAGGTCTTTGTATATTCTGGATGTTGTTGATCCCTTGTCAGAGAAAATAGCTGGCAATGATTTTTCTCCCATTCTCTAGACTTTCTCTTCACTCCAAGCAGTGTTCTTTCTGCTGTTCAGAAGTTTTTGAATTTGGAGCAATTTGACTCTTCAGTTCTTACAGGTATATCCTGAGTCATGAGACTCATTTCCTGATGCTTCGTGGGCATGATCTGGGTCTTGTGTAGTCCTTTCTGGAACTCTTATCTCTTTGGTGGAGGATAATCTTGACATTCTGATCCTCCTGCCTTCACTTCCTAGAGTTAAATAACATGTGCACACTACTAAGCTCCATTTTGTAGTGCTGGGGATCAAACCCAGGTCTTTATGCAAGGTGAGCAATCACAGGACTGACTGGGCTATACCTGTAGCTCTTGTGGTACTTGTTTTTGAAACTTGGTCTACCTGTGTAGCTCTGGCTGGCCTGGAATTCAAGGCCAGCTTCAAAATTATTTTTAATTTCATGTGTGTGGGTGATGCCTGCCTGGTTGTCTGTGCACCACTTGCATGCAGTGCCCACAGAGACCACAAGGGGGTGTCAGATCCCTTGGAACTGTAGCCAGAGAGGGTTGTGAGTCAGCATTTAGGGGCTAGGATCAAAACAGCCCTCTCTCGGACCCTGAACTGGGCTATACCTTATTTAGTTTCCTTCATAAAGGAAACTAAAGACCCTATTATAGAACAGTGAGGAAAGCTTTAGGGAACAGACAGACTTATCCTCAGTGAGACCTCAAGCAAAGAGCAGAGGGAAGCCTTGAGATCCACAGATCCAACAACTGACAATGGAAAGACAGGTTTTAGGCACCACCACACCCTGCTACAAAAAGAGATTCTGCTTCCTGCCATCACTTTCTGGGATTAAAGGCTCTTGTTACCAAGCCTGGCTGTTTCCCGTGTTGCCTTGAAATCATAGAAATCCAGGTGGATCTCTGCCTCTGGAATGCTAGGATTAAAAGTGTGTGCCACCATTTTCTGACCTCTGTACCTAGTGGCTGTTCTGTTCTCTGACCCCAGATAAATTTATTAGGGTGCTACACTGGTAAGTGGTCCTCTGATGACAACGCTCATGTGTGTTAGACACACACACACACACACACACACCAAGTAAATGTAATAATAATGAGTCCAATGTCCACTCAAACACTGAGACTCTAGGCAGCCCTTACATTGGCAGATCCTGGTAAAGTCGGATATTTCTGCCACATAGTGGTGGTACATGCCTTTAATCCCAGGACTCAGCAGGAGAGGTAGAAGCAGGCAGATCTTTGAGTTCAAGATCAGCCTGTCTACATATTGCATTCCAAGATAGCTAGGGCTACTCAGACAAACCCTTTTTCCAAAACGAAAACCAAACAAGATATATATATTTCTGTCACACAACCCCACCACAGAATAAACATTCCAAATTCCAAAATGAAGAAGAAAGTGAAAGTATGGAATTATCAGAACAAAGAAACACTGAAATTCAGCAGGGCAAATGCAAATCATGTAGACAAAACAACTATACATATAAAATAAAAACTTAAAAACTTAACAAAATTAAATATTATTTCTAAAATCAAACGAAAACAAAAATGTATCTGGACCTAGTGGTTCATGCCTGTAATTTCAGCTACTTGGGAGGATAAGGCAGGAAAATCCAAAATTCAAAGACTTTTGGGCAAGAGGCAGAGGCCTGAGTTCACCAGCCTGGTTTATATTGTACGTTCCAGGAGAGCCAGGGTTGTCCCAAAAGGAGAGGAGGGGCAAGGAAGCTTCTTTTGCTGTGGTATTGATGACTGCAGACTCAGTTGAAAATAAGAAACATAGAAGACTTCTGTGACAACCTCTCCCCTGCCCCACCCACCCTAAAAAGAAAACAGTCTAGACAGTAAGCCACTTAGAAGAACTCTTAAAATTGAGATAGGGATCCTGGAGGGTAACTCTTCACAGTTAATGACTTCTGGTGGGGGTGGAAGGACTGTTTTCTTGAAGGTACTGGACACTGGGAGTTTGACTATGCTCCAGTAAATACATGGGCAACACAAATTGGGCTTTGTTTTATTTTTTCACTCTTGTTTTCTTTGGGGGAGGTCACCAGGGATGGGGGAAGTGACTGTGAACAGAATGCATTATGTGAACTCTATATAATCAATAAAAATGTTATGTTAGGGGAAAAATACAAATTCAAAGCTTTCCTTGTCTGCAGAGCAGCTTCTGGGCTAACCTGGGGAAATAAAGAGTACTGAGAGGAGTGGGGATATAACTCAGAAAGCTGGAGCTAAGAATGCCATAGGTCCAATCCCAAATACTAGAGAGAACAAACCACTGCTTTCCAGAACCTTTAGGACACAGTATATTAGTGACATTGATGCTTCCATTAAAAAGAAAAACCTTGGGGCTGGGGAGATGGCTCAGTGGTTGGGATTGATGGCTGCTCTTCCAGAGGACCAAGTCCATGTCTGAGCAACCACATGGCAGCTCACAATGGTCTATAATTCCTGTTCCAGGGGACCTGACACCTTCACACAGACAGAACACCAACGTACATAAAAAAACTAATAAATAATTATTTTAAAAAGGAAAGAAAAGAATACTTCAAGCCAGGCATGGTGGTACATGCCTTTAATCCCAGCACTTGGGAGGTAGAGGCACAAAGATGTGAGTTTGAGGCCAGCCTGGTCTACAGTGAGAGTTCCAGGACAGCCTGTATTACACAGAAAAACCATGTCTCAAAATTACTAAAAGCGGAAGAGGAGAGGGAGAGAGGGAGAGAGAGAGAGAGAGAGAGAGAGAGAGAGAGAGAGAGAGAGAGAGAGAGAGGGAGGGAGGGAGGGAGGGAGGGAGGGAGGGAGGAGAGAGAGAGAGAGAGAGAGAGAGAGAGAGAGAGAGAGAGAGAGAGATTTCTCAAGCCACTTGTCCTAGAGCATGTCTTTAATGCTAGGACTCAACAGAGACAGGAGAATCTCTGTGAGTTTAAGACTTGAGTTTGGCCAGGCGATGGTGGTGCATGCCTTTAATCCCAGCACTCGGGAGGCAGAGGCAGGAGGATCTCTGTGAGTTCGAGGCCAGCCTGGTCTACAATGTGAGTTCCAGGGAAAGGCGCAAAGCTACGCAGAGAAACCCTGTCTGAAAAACAAAACAAAACAAAAAAATAATTTTGAGGTTGAGTTTATTATGTAGCTTTCCTATCATGTACCTTCTTTTTCTCCTGGCTATGCAGCCCAGGATAGCCTCCAAGTCACAGATCCTCCTGCCTCCCTCTCCAGTACTGAGATCAAAGACGTATGTGTCACTACAGGCAGACTAAAAGTAAATCTTAAAAAGTCTTGGTTCAGCCTCTCTAGTGCTGAAATTATAATCATATATGCTGTGGAATAATCATTTTGTACACTGTGAAGATTTGTTACTGTGATTGGTTTAATAAAGATGCTGACTGGCCAATAGCTGAACAGAATCAGGTTAGGCAGGATAGCCACACTAGGAGAATGCTGGGAGGAAGATGAACAGTGTCTGGAGTCACCGCCACACTGAGATGGAGTCCATGAACCTGCCATGTTAATAAAGTCACAGTCACATGGCAGAGCTTAAATAAGGAATATGGGTTAACTTAAAATGTAAGAGGTAGTTAGCAATGAGCCTGAACAATTGGCCAAGCATATTAACATAAGTCTCCGTGTGTTTATTTGAGAGTGTCTGTAGGACAGGAAACCTCTACCTACATATATACAGTCACATAGAGCAGAATTGTTTGTGTGTGTTTCTAGGGATTGAATTCAGAGTCTTGTGCATACCTGGTCCTTTAATTTCTAAACTCTATATTCAGCCCTTCTATACATTAACATTTGTACTCCTTGATTTTATCATGACTATCTCAGGTCGGTATATCTGGATCTGGAGCCTGCAATCAAAAAGGCCAGCACCAGAGGTGACCACTCAGGCTCATCTTCCTAACTGTTGCATTTGCATGAGAGACTAGAATTTGACCAGAACTTCATTGTCTCAGCATCATCAGAGGGACAGAGAAGAGCAGAGGCACCAGTGAGACCAGACGTGCACTGTCTCCACAGTTTACTTAAGGTACTTGCAGTTTTCATTTCTTTTGCTATGATAAAATCTCTGGAAAACCAAACTTAGGGAAACTTAGGATGGTGGGGGTGGGGGTGGGGTTATTTCAGTTCACAGTCACAGATTACAGTCCATCACTTTGGGGAGTCACAGCTGCATGAACTTGAAACAGCTGGTCACATGACAGCCGCTGCTAGGAGCAGAGGGAAAATGAATGCATGCAGACAATTTCTCTACCCTTATATACTTTAGTCCCCCAAGCAGTGAAAAGTACCATACACTAAAGCAGGGAATAATGCCACAGACTCTCATTTTGGGTCTTTCCATGCTAATTAAGGCAACCAAGACAATCCACCAGGCCAACCCAATCTAAAAAAACTTCATGAAGCTCAATTTTCAGGTGCTAGTAGGGAGTGACATGTTGACAAATAGAATAAATCATCACAATTAATCATTGGGACAGAAAAAGAGAAAGCAAACACTCTGAGCATGTCTTCCAGAGAATGGGCACAGCTTCAATAGCTCAATGGTTAAAGTGTGTACTTGAGAATGTAATTAACAACTCAATGGTTAAGAGCATACAGTGCTCTTACAGAGGACCTGAGCTCAGTGTCTAGCCTCTCCACTGGGTGGATCAAAACTGTAATGCTAGTAGTTCTAGGGACTCTGATCCTCTTCTGGATTCTGAGGGCACTGCACTCACATGTGCACAAATGCAGACACTTACACATAATTAAATAATTTTTTTTTTTTTTTTTTTGGTTTTTCGAGACAGGGTTTCTCTGTGTAGCTTTGCGCCTTTTCCTGGAACTCACTTGGTAGCCCAGGCTGGCCTCAAACTCACAGAGATCCACCTGGCTCTGCCTCCCGAGTGCTGGGATTAAAGGCGTGCGCCACCACCGCCCGGCTTAATTAAATAATTTTTATTTAAAGGATATAAGTAACTCCAGTTCCTGCTAATTGTAATTGATAAATCATAATTATAAATATTTAAAGAAAATGTAAGCTTTCCCATATTGTTGTACTTGAGGCATGAAGAGAGAAATAAAAGCCAATTTTGGTCAGTTAGAGTTTTACATAAACATTGTGATCAATACATTTTGAGTCACAATCTCTGTGTGTATTGTGAATTTTGTTTTTATTTATTTATTTATTTATTTATTTATTTATTTATTTATTTATTTTATTTATTTATTTTTTTAGGCTGGCCTCGAACTCATGATCCTCCTGCCTCTGCCTCCTTCAGCAAATCCTACCGGTGCGCGCCACCACAACCGGCTTGTTTGTTTTTAGATTACATGAGTTTTCTTTGTGAAAAAGAATGGCTCCTCCAAAGCTAAATGATTTTGTCCAAATCTGAAGCAAGAACGGCAGCAAGCACATCCGGGCTTCTCAGTGGAAGAAGCAGTCATCCAAATAGTAGAAAGAAAACAGAAGGTTAATCTGGTGGTTTCCTTTCAGTTGGATGGAAGGAGCAGGGTTTTTCAGCTGGGTGATAATGTTGCAGGTGTAGTGGTTAGTTGTTTTGAGACAGGAGTGCATCATCTGCATTTAACTCTGAAAGATGACACTTCCTTTACCCATTGACAAGTTATCTTCCATAGATGTTGAAAGGTTGAAGTATTTCCTGGATTCTTTTCTTGTATCTGAATCCCAACAACTTGAGCAACCCAGAAAGCAGTGATCCATTTTGCAGGAAGCACCAGGAGCTAGTTTGTGGATCCATGAATACTACAGAAGAAAGTGGGACTCCACTCCCCATGAAGATGCCAATTTCAGAGACAAACTCCAGCAGCAGTCATGTTGAAAAAGAGAGTGGAGAAACACAGAGCAAAAACAGGAAGAGAAAATCAACATCCACTGTAGAAGTGAATGAGGACATTCTTGAAGAAAGTAATCCTGAACTAGAAAAGAAATCCAAGATTTATGACTCCAGGAATGAAAGAAACGAAGAAGAGAAACCAATGGCTTTAAGAGATCAGGAAAAGCTTGACATTTGGAAATTTGAACCTTCATTCAATCCCAACACCTGCTTGGGTCCTAACCTAGATAACATTGTTCTTCCAGCACTAATATGGTCTGAAAGTGGATTAAAGTTTAGCCAGGAGACCCAAATATATACATATAATGAAGTCCAGCCTCCTCTTGAGACTTACGCAAAGCAATTGAACATTGAAGGCTTCCCCAATTTGGGAAATACCTGTTACATGAATTCCATTTTACAATCTGTCTTTGGGATTCCAACCTTTGCAAAGGACTTGCTCACACAAGGTATCCCATGGGAGGAAGTTTCAGATGATGATCTTATCAAGCTCTTAAGCCAACTGCTTGTCTTCAAAGAAATTGAGGATATAGAGATCAAAGGAATGTTACTCATGGATGTGAAGAAATCCATTTCGATGGTTGCAAAAACATTCTTGGGCAATGAACAGAATGATGCCCTTGAATTTCTAAGTCACTGTTTAGAACAGTTGAAAGTGAATATGGAAAAATTGAATACCATGTGGCTCACTGAGAAGGATAATGAAGCTGAGAGATTATCTCCATCAACATATGCTGGGACTGCTACCCCCAAAAGGTTTGTTTGTCCTGTCAGTGCTAATTTTGAATTGGAGCTGCAGAGCTCTATTGTTTGTGAAGCCTGTGGTGAGGCTACTCTCAACACTGAAGTGAGTAATTACCTCTCTGTTGACCTGCACCAAGGGACAAGAGAAGAGCCTCTGTCTATTCAAAAGTCTCTTGATCTTTTCTTTACACCAGAAAAAATTGAGCATAATTGTGCGAAGTGCAAGAACAAGAATTCTGTTCTCAAGTACACTTTGAAGAGGCTCCCCAGGGTCCTCATTGTTCATCTGAAACGCTACCACTTGACCGCTAATGGGTTGTTGGTGAAGAGTCAACAGCCAGTTGAGATTTCTCAGTATCTAAATGTATCTTCCCACTACAATGAAAACAAGAAACCACCATTTTCTTTGACTGATAAGGTCCCACTTGATGACTGTGATGTCCCAAATGTCCCTGAAGGGATGATGCCTCTCAGCCAGTCAATACCATCTAGTAATGTGAAGAACTATGAGAAAATTAATGCAGATGGACTGTTAGATCATCACACTACCACTAAGGTTGTCAATTATTGTGATCTTAATGAAGAAAAGATTCTTGAAGGATCTCAAAAAATGGCGGAACTGCTGCTCCCTAATTATGGGAATAGATTCCACAAGGAATTCCTTCCTCAGGCATCACCTCAAAGTGTTGGGGGTACTCAGGAGGACACAGAGAAGGATCTGAATAAGTCTTCAAAATTGAGAGATCAGAAAGATGATGAAAATTCCCTTGGTGCATCAGAGAATCCTAGAAATAACAATGTTCAAGGAAGTTACAACACAGTAGATGCTGCTGATGAGTCAAAAAATGTGGTATTGGGAGATGATCCTCAGAATTACAGACTGGTCAGTCTTGTCAGCCATGTTGGGAGCTCCCAAGATTCAGGTCATTATATAAGCAATGTGTATGACTTTGAAAAGCAAGCATGGCTCCTGTACAGTGATGTCCAAGTGTTCGAGATTCCAGAGGCCTTGATTCAAGAGACTGATCTTCACACTGGATACATTTTTTTTTACATGCGAAATGAGCTTTTTGAGTGGCTGTTGAAAAAGCCATTAGAGTGCTAGTTACTTAGAACATCTGAAGAGCGAAAGAAGAATGTGGATCATTTCTCACCATTGCTTAATGACTTTACACACTTCCTAGAAGAATCCATTTTGAAGACTCATTTAGGTCAATTGAAAACTGCAAACAAAACAAAACAAACAACATATTAGGACAGAAACCCATACATCCGTGATGCAGGCTATGCACCATTTTCTCCTATAATACTATAGTGATGCTTTTTACATTTCTTTTGTTTGTTTGTTTTTGATTTTTTGAAACAGTATTTCTCTGTGTGGCTCTGGGTGTTGTGGAAGTCACTCTGTAGAGCAGGCTGGCCCCAAACTCAGAGATGTAACTTATTTAGCCTTCCAACTGCTGCTATGATCCTCAGAATTACAGACTGGTCAGTCTTGTCAGCCATGTTGGGAGCTCCCAAGATTCAGGTCATTATGTAAGCAATGTGTATGACACACATCACCACTCCCCCAGGATGGGAGGATATTTTAAAAAATATTTTTTATTTTTATTTAATGTGTTTTTCCTGCATGTATGTCTGTGTGAAGGTGTTGGGTTTCCTGAAACAGGAGTTAAAGGCAGTTGTGAACTGCACATGGGTGCTGGGAATTGAACCCAGACCCTCTGGAAAAGCAGCCAGTGCTCTTACCCACTGAGCCTTTTTCTCCAGACCTAACACAATGGTTTTTTAGATGTCATTCTGTAACAACACAACATAGCAAGGAACTGACTAAATGTCCCAATGTTAGTATCCTACATCATAATGGGTTCAAAACAAGTACTGATGGACTTAAATGTTTGAGAAGTGGTGTATAAAATGTCTTATTTTATTAGTGTGTATATGATTTGCTCATGTCATCTGGAGAGTTTTCATGATATTGTTTGCTTTCCCTAAATTCCTGTACACCATTCTATTGTGAATTTATTAAAACCATTGTTTTCTGTATGTGTTCGTGACTCATTTCTGATGAAATTATCTAGCTGCCCACCACCCGGTTTTGTGCTTCCTTCTCAGAATTGCAGGGCATAACACCAGGGTTGCACAAGAAAAGAAGTAGATAGAAATGAAAATTTTGCGAATTCAAAAGCTCTCTAAGGGCTCAGTGGATGAAAACACCTGCCACCAAGCCTGATGACACCAGTCCTGCAAGCTGTCTCTGACTTCTAGAGGAGCTAGCACGTGTGCACATATATGAGTAAATCAATGAGTGAAAAATCTAATACGTTTTTGAATCTCACTATGTAATTTTCTCTGTCTTGGTACTGTATTTAGATCTTGTATTCTACAAGACAGATGTGCCCTTGCTTTGCCATCTGAGTGCTGGTTTTTAAATGTCTGGACCACAATGCCTTGCATAATAACATTTTAAAAGCACTTAAAAAAATTTTTTTCAGGGCTGACAACCGAACCCAGGGCCTTGTGCTTGCTAGGCAAGCGCTCTACCACTGAGCTAAATCCCCAACTACTAAAAAATTTTTGAAGTGCCAAATATACTTGTTATATTCAAATCCTGATGATATGAGAAAATGGAGTGGTTCAAGGGACAGGGGGTCTGAGACAGACAGTCCTTTAGGTGAGAGCCTCATATATTAACACAAACAGCATGGTGGGGTTCTAAAGAGAACATTTCAGTTCATAAGACAAAGAAAGGTTTCCCTTAGTTCCCAAGAGATAGAAGAGACCCAGCGCCAAAAGACAGCAGACTTCCTTAATACATAGCCCAAAGGACAGGCTTGTTTTCAGCCTGTTAACCTGACACCTGGGTAGCAAGGGGAAAGGGAAACCAGTTGGGGTTGCTGGCTATGAGGTGTGCAGCCTGATCTGATATACCCACATCACATCTGTTTCAGATGCACAAAAAAATAGTACTGATCCTCTGAAGGGTCTAGGGAGATGGTTTAGTAGGTCAGAGCACTTGCTGTGTCAGCAGGAAGATTTGAGTTCAAATCCCCAGCACCCACATAACAAGTTCCTCACTGCCATGCATGCCTGTGACTCAGCACTGGGGAGTAGACAAGGGTGGATTCCACAGCTCACTAACCACTCAACATAGCCAATGGGAAGTGTAAGGTTCAGGTGTGGGACATTTACTAGAGAAAACTGCTGGGGCAATGTGCTTAGGTCTGGGGCCCTGTTCCACACTTTAGATTGTATTTCAAAAAGGAAACATGTGGAAAGTGATAGAAACACTCCATGTCCTCTGGTCTTCACTTGTGAATGCTCATAGGTGGAAACACCACACAAATGGTATTTTCAAATTTCCACTTTTGGGCTGCAGAAATGGTTAAGATCACTTGCTACACTTTCAGAGGACCAAGCTGCTCTTCTCAGTATCCACATGGTGGTTTCCACTCTCTGTAACTCCTGATACAGAGGATCAAATGCCCTCTTCTGGTTTTGTTGTATGCAGACAAAACACCTCTACATCATAGCACTGCCTACTTCCATCATCAAAAATTCACAACACAGCTTTGTGGCTAAATTTAAAGGTCTTATACAAGTCCTAGTAATATACTGTGTAAGAAGATATACATAAGTTAACATTTTGAAGGTAGAAAAAATACTAAAAGCCTGGTAATGTATAAAATATGGGGCAAAATTATGTGAGGGTTACAGGCGAAAGAAGAGATTAGTTAAGAACAGTGGTTCAAAATACCCAATTACTCAATTAAAAAACTGGGTGCAGATCTAAACAGAGACTTCTCAACAGAAGAATCTCAAATGGCCAAGATATACTTAAGGAATTGTTCAACACCCTTTGTCATCCAGAAATGCAATTATTTATTTCACCTTGGTTTTTTTGTGTGTGTGTGTGTGCTTCTGTCACTGCACAGCATGCCTGCAGTGCCCACAGTGACCACAAGATGGGGGTAGAAACCTTGGAATCGTGGCCAGAGAGACTTGTGAGCCACATTTAGGTGCTGGAGCTTAACAGCCATCAATCTGGACCCTGAATTTAGAATTCATAAGAAACTAAAGATCCTAATATGGAACAGATAGGAAAGCTTTAGGGAATAGACGCTTTAGCTGGAACACGGTACTCGACTCCTTGGCTTCCGTGAAGATGGTGGTTTTGTGGCCACGGATCATGAGAAACACCTGAGGATGGCAAGCCCGTGTCAACCCCAGCCTGTGGCCCCCGGCCTTGCCCTGTTCCCTCCCTTATCATCTACCCCCCGCCCCCAGACTCAGCCCTGAGCCCCTCACACCTGCCATAAACTTTGATTTTAAGCAAACTTTGTTTTTACTTACATGCACTAGGCTTAACCGTGAAAACAAATACAGAAGGTCAATGCTGCTTTTTAAATGGTTCATATTTGTATTTAGAATGACTATAAACTTAGTTTTGAGCACATTAAAAAATCTGATCATTTATAAGGTGATTGACCATTATTTTGTATGTCTTAACTATTTTAACGGTTTACAGCAAGTTAATAGCTTTCATATGATTAGGATTTTACAGTTTTAGACATACATTTCCAAATTAATTATTGTTAACCTGAGTATACCTTTACAACCTCAGGAATTTATCATACAGAAATTGATTCTAAGCCAAAGTATCTTGGAGACTTGTCATTGTTTCTTTAGTCTAAAAGGAAGACAGTATGATTAAGGTTTTTTTTTTTGTTTGTTTGTTTGTAAATTTTTTTTCTTTTTTGTATTTTGAGACAGGGTTTCTCTGTGTAGTTTTGGTGCCTGTCCTGGATCTCACTCTGTAGACCAGGCTGGCCTCGAACTCACAGAGATCCACCTGGCTCTGCCTCCCGAGTGCTTGGATTAAAAGCGAGCATAACCACTGCCCGGCAAGACTAATTTTTAACAGTGTTCTCTTAGATGGTTTATATCACATGGTTATCATAAGATGGTGATGAAATTATGTGGCATGTATATTAACCTTAGTAATGATGGCTACCATGCACACTATCTTTTTATTCTCAAGAGGCATCAGCTAAGGTGAAGAAAACCTATATGGCTGCTATATAAAACTATCCATTTTATATAATGTTATAGCAGATCTAATTTTTTACACAAGACTTGAATCATAGATATGTGATATATAATCATATATATATGCTATAGTAAATTAAAATCACATGTGTAGCTCATTTTCTCTTCAGCCTTTTGTTAAGTTTTAAGTTAAATTAAAAAAAAATCTGTAACAGGAGTCTTTACAGACTTTTTAACCATGCCCAATGATCTTATAAATCTTGAGATAAGGAGTATATTGAACAGAGAGATACCTCTATTCTCTATTTAATAATTTATACATAACATCAGTTAATATTGAGCCATAATGTTTTTTAGGATACCTATTTTGGGTGAGGGTGTGCAAACTGGGAATCCAAAGCTGTCCATTTATGATCAGACAACTCTGATTCTTCTAAATCCATCCTATAAACTCTCATCCAAATTTAAATAAAGAGCAAAGTCAGTAAAAATATTTAATGGCTGAGAAGCATCTAATTAAAGCTGATTGATTCTAGCAAGTATGACTTCTAAGCTATATCACCTGGGATGGGTATGAGCTTGAGGAGCATGTGGAATTTGTATATAGCATACATATTCTTGTCCTTTTTTAAGTCATCTCTAAAAACATTAAACACAATCTCTATTTTTCCAGAGAGGGTTTCTCTGTGTTGCCCTGACTGTGCTGGAACTCCTTGTAGGCCAGCCTGGCTTCAAACTCACAGAGATTCGCCTGCCTTAATTAAAGGCGTGCACCACCACCACCAGGTTGTTAAAAAATTTTATTTCCTAAATCTGTGGATTTTTCGATGTACTTTTAGGTATGACACAAAATGTATCTTTAAAAAATCTTAAGAGGGAAAATTGTGGATAATTATCTCTAGAATCCAACTAACATGCTAATGTTATTGTAGGTGTGAAACAAATAATTGACTTGTATTTTATTTAGAGGCACAATAAGTTCTATAGGCTCTTTATCAGTAAGGGATTATTTTGAGTTACCACTTTAGCAATCACATTATTTGATAAATTAATAGCCTGCTCTGTTTTAAATGTTACATTTTGTTGTAGAATTAATTGAGAGCTTTCAGAAGGCAAATTGAAAAATACAGACAGATCTCTAGTAGTGATAAACAGATTAGAGAGTTCCTATATGACCCCAAAATTTTGCTCTTACATGAAAGTTAAGCGTTTATTTAAGCATTAATTATATGATCAGAAGAAGGTAACATCCTCCATATAATGCATGACTATAACCTCTAGAAATTTAAACTACATTGTCTTAGTGCTTTATGCCCTGATTGCAGTTGTTTCTATACTATAAGTTCGGCTTGTTTTAATTTTTTTCTCCCCTGAAGGGATCATTGATAATGAGTGTTTCCCACCATGAAGGAATAATAAAAAATGTTCTCCATAAAGCGAGTTTTAATTTTGAGTCATTTCTGCTATGAGAAAAAAAAACATTTAAACACAAATCAATCAAGCAAGCAAACAAAGAAACAAGCAAAAAAACCCAAGTTCTGGCCTCCAAGCTAGATCATGTGACAGTGTTGGAGTTCCACAAGTCATTCCTTGGAACTCTCTGTTCCACAAGACCCTGGCATCCCTAAAAGGTGCAGCCTGGAGTGCTTTGAGTTTCAGCCAGGTCACTCATGAGGGTGATAGCCCCAGTATGATTCTGTGAGCATGGGGAAGCCTGATTGCTGCTGCAGTCTCCTTTAGCCTACCCCGACAAGACCTGTGAAGATGTGTCACAGAAAAATTATTTTCTCTCTCTCTCTCTCTCTCTCTCTCTCTCTCTCTCTCTCTCTCTCACCCTCTCTCCTTTTTTCCCCCCTGACATGTCCCAAGCAGTACATTACTATACTCCAGCTTATAAAACCATTAACATGGAGTTTATCTCCTTTTTCATGGGCTGAGCATATGAAGTTGTAGAGCTGTTGCTCTGAATATTTTGTTCCTTTACATCTTAACAAATCTCTCAATAATTGTGCAAAATGCTTTGTCTCAGAGGACTGAGCAGAACCCATGTTAACTTTCACTCTCACCTACAGTCGTGACCCCTTGGGTGAGAAGACCGAGTTTCCCAATCACCTAAGTCCATTTAAAGAAAACTTTAATTCCCTTCTCTGATGGTTGTGAGTCCCGCTTTGCAGAGTCAGCTCTGGTGCTTTCCCTGAAGGCTTTACAGGAGCCAGGGGAAAAGGAGCCGTTCTTTCTTCAAAGACAGTTCCTGTAATCTAAACACATGAAAGGAAAAGCACAATACACACTTTAACTGTTGACCTGTAGAAGCTGTGCCCATTCTTTGGAAGACACATTCAGAATTAGTTTGCTTTCTCTTTTGCTGTCCTAATATGTAATTGTGATAGTTAGTTCTATTTATTAACTTCCAACCACCTACCATCACCTGAAAATTTACTCTCAATGCCTTTTTCCTTGATCAGTTTGGCCTTGGCGATTGTCTTTGTTGCCTTAATTAGTATGGAAAGACCCACAATGAGAGTGTGTGGCACAATTCCCTGCTGTAGGGTACAAAAGTACATAAGAGGAGAAAAAGATGTATCTAATGGTAGAGAAAATATCTGCATGCATTCATTTTCCCTCTGCTCCTAGCTGTGGCTGTCATGTGACCAGCTGTTTGAAGTTCCTGCAGTTGTGACTCCCCAAAGTGATGGACTGTAACATGTGACTGTGAACTGAAATAAACCTTACCCTCCCAAGTTTCCCTAATATTTTTTCCAGAATGTTTTATCATAGCAAGAGAAATGAAAACTACAATTATCTCAAGTGAAATGTGGTGACAGTGCACATCTGGTCTCACTGGTGCCTCTGTTCTTCTCTATCCCTCTTATAATGCTGAGACAATGAAATTCTGGTCAAAGTCTAGTCTCTCATGCAAATACAACAGTTAGGAAGATAAGTCTGAGTGGTCACCTCTGGTGCTGGCCTTTTTGATTGCAGGCTCCAGATCCAGATATTCAGACCTGCAGTGGTTAGATGATAAAAATCAAGGAGTACAAATGTGAATATATGAAAGGTTGATGACACAGCTCAGTGGTTAAAGCATCCAGTATGCACAAGATCCTAAATTCAATCCCTAGAAACACACACAAACAATTCTGAGCTTTGTGACTGGATATCTATAGGCAGAGATTTCCTGTCCTATGGCTGCTCTCAAACACAATGAGGCTTATATTACTTGTAAATGCTTGGCCAATTGCTCAGGCTTATTGCTAACTAGCTCTTACAATTCTAAGATAAACCATAATCCTTATTTACTCTCTGCCATGTGAAGGCACCTTTATTAATTAACATGGCAGTTTCATAGACTCAATCTCCATCTAGCTGGTGTCTCCAGAGTCCACCCTTCTTCCATCTAGCTTTCTCCTAGTGTAGCTCTCCAGCCTAACCTTATTTTGTTCAGCTACTGGCCAGTCAGCTTCTTTTTTATTAAACCAATCACAGCAATCCATCTTCACAATGTCCAAAATGATTATAACTCCAGCACTGGAGAGGCTAAACCAAGACATGGAAGTGTGAGACAAGAGTGGAGTATGTAGTGAGACAACAATCTCAACAAAAGAAAAAAAAAAAAGAAAAAGGGAGTAAGAAACAGTACCCAAACCAAAGTAGGAAGAGAAGGGAGTTAACCTGCAGCTAACCAAGATTACAGTAGACCAGTGTCAGAAACTAAACACTGCTGGCAAAAGGGTTAATGGTGCTTGCTGCCAAGCCTGACACCCCGAGGTTCATCCCTTGCACCCACATGTGGAAGCAGAGACCAACTCTTGCAAATGGTTCTGCTGTGGGATGTATGGCAAATGTGTTGCTGATTAATCAATAAAACACTGATTGGCCGTTGGCTAGGCAGGAAGTATAGGTGGGGCAAGGAGGAGAATAAAGCTGGGAAGTGGAAGGCTGAGTCAGAGAGACACTGCCAGCCGCCACGATGAGAAACAGCTTGTGAAGATGCCTGTAAGCCACGAGCCATGTGGCAAGGTATAGATTAATGGAAATGGATTAATTGAAGCTGTAAGAACAGTTAGCAAGAAGCCTGCCATGGCCATACAGTTTGCAACCAATATAAGTCTCTGTGTTTACTTGGTCGGGTCTGAGGCTGTGGGACTGGCAGGTGATAGAGATTTGTCCTGACTGTGGGCCAGGCAGGAAAACTTTAGCTACATGGTTCTCTGACATACACACTTCAGCTATGGTGTGCAAGAACACAAGCATAGACCAATAAATAGAATTTTAAAAACTCCAACTCCATAGGCAAGGCATGGCACACACCTTTAAACCACGAATCCGGGTGGCAGGCTGGATGATCTATTGAGTTTGAAGGCAGCTTGGTAGACACAGAGAATTCCAAGACAGCCAGGTCTACATGGAAAGACCCTGACTCAAAAATTCAAAAGTATAAAGGAAAAAATACTCAATACAAAATCTATTAGAATAGAGACAACCAGAACTCTCCTGCTTCTCCAAGAATCTGAAACAAAACATGGACATATGTTTGCAAGGAGAGGTGACATGTGGAGAGGACAGTTAGATACCAGATGAGAACTAGAAATATGGAACTTTAATTGCTTTTAAGATTTATTTTCATGCTTGCTGTGGTGACATACACACACCTGTGATCTCAGTGCTAGAGAGGTAGGAAGATCTGTGATTTGGAGGTTAGCATGGTCTACATACCCAGTAGAAAAACAAACAACATAATAGGATAGCTACACAATAAACACAACCTCAAAATTACTTTCAATTTCATGTGTGTGGGTTTTGCCTGCCTCTCTGTGCATCACTTACATGCAGTGCTGGAGGAGACCACAAGAGGTTGACAGATCCTTTGGAACCATAGTCAGAGAGGGTTGTGAGCCATGATGGTTTTTAGGTGCTGGGACCTTAAAATCCATCTCTCTGGCCCTGAACTTAGAATTTCAAAACAAAACTAAAGACTCTAATATAGAACAGTAAGGAAAACTTTAAGGAGCAGATATATTTATCCTCAGGGACACTTCAAGCAAAGAGCAGAGTGAAGCCTTGAGATCCACAGATCCAACAACTAACAATGTAAAAACAAGTTTTATGCACCACCACATGCTGATGAAAAAAAAATATCTTCTTAAGATTAGCAGAGCTCGGCCTGGCTGTGGTGACGTATGCCTTTAATCCCAGCACTCTGGAGGCAGAGCCAGGTGGATCTCTGTGAGTTTGAGGACAGCCTGTTCTACAAAATGAGAACCAGCACAGGCACCAAACCTACACAGAGAAACCCTGTCTCAAAAACAAACAAACAAACAAACAAACAAACAGAGAGACAAAGATTGGCAGAGCAAGCAAGCAGACATCTGACAAGGAACATGCATGTCTCTGCATTGAGCTTGGGGACTAAAATTAATCAAATCTTTATATGGAAGGACAGAATTGCAATTATCTCCAATGCTCAACCTCCCACACCTCCACTGGCCACCAGTGAGGCCACCATGACTTGGCTCTGGCCTAGGATTTCAGCAACTATATTGGCAGAAATGGAGTTATTCTCCTTTTTGTTTGCTTGTTTTTGTTTGTTGTGTTGGTTTGGTTTTGATTTTTCAGGACAAGGTTTCTCTGTGTGGTTCTGGCTGTCCTGGATCTCACTCTGCAGCTGGCCTTGAGTCCTTTGTTTCTGGCTCCTGTGTGCTGATATAAAGGAAAGCCCTAATGAGATATTCTAAAGAGATACTTGTGGGCCTTCATTGGCTATCACAGAGTTGAGATAAAGGACCCAAGAAATGGGACTTTCACAAGAAATCTTATTTTCTGACTGACAAATTACTATGTAGACCATGCTGGCCTCAAAAATCAAAGAGATCTGACTCCTTTTGAATGCTGGAAAGAAAGGCATGCACCACCATACTGGTTCTCATTTTGTCCACACTAAGTCTGACCCACATAGTTCATTCAGAAGGTTTCATTTCATATAAACCCTTCTTGAAATCTTGCAGGGGACTAGGCTGCAGACGAAAGTGGAGCTCTGTGAATGTGAGATTTAGCCTGGTCCACAGGTGAGACACTTCTATGTAATAGTGGTATTCTATCTAAAAATCAAAACAAAACAAAACAACAAGAAATCTACAGTGGACATGACCGTATTCATTTGGACCTTGAGTTCAACCAAAAGGAAAGAATCATTGGGACCTAAAGGCAGCATACTTCCATGGAAGACAATCTTTCCTCCAGTCATTTTTTGTTTGTTTTGTTTTGTTTTTTTATTTTCAAGACAGGGTTTCTTCGTCTACCTTTGCGCCTTTCTTGGAGCTTGCTCTGTAGACCAGGCTGGCCTTGAACTCACAGAGATCTGCCTGCCTCTGTCTCCTGAGTGCTGAAATTAAAAGCATGGGACACCACCACCTGGCTTCCCTCCAGTCATATAAAAGTCAATATGAGTCTCTCAAAGGAGAGGCCATTTCGTGTCCTTGGAATTCCCAAGCTGCTTAAACACTTTCATTTTTTTTCTTTTTTTTTCATGACAGTGTTTCTTTTCTCTCTCTCTTTTTGTCTCTCTCTTTCTTTCTCTCTTTCTTTCTTGAGTGTCCTGTCTTCATGTACTCCTGCACACCTGCACATCTAGAAGAGAGCACTAGATATCTTTCAGATGGTTGAAAGCCACCATGTGGTTGCTGAGAGTTGAGTTTAGGACCTCTGGGAGAGTTTCCAGTGCTCTTAATCTCTGAATCATGTCACCAAATCTAGGCACAGTTTCTCTGTGAAGCCCAGGTTGTTCTTTAACTGGGTCTATAGACCAAGCTGGCCTTGATTTAGAGATTTGCATAGCTCTGCTCCCCAGTGCTATGATTAAAGGTGTGAGCAACCACCACCTTCCCTTCCTTAGCTGTTCTTTTTTATTTTAAGTGTTTTCGAGACAGGGTTTTCTGGTGCCTATTCTGGATCTCCCTCTGTAGACCAGGCTGGCCTCGAACTCACAAAGATCGGCCTGTCTCTTCCTCCAGAGTTCTGGGATTGAAGGTGTGTGCCTCAGCTGTTCTTATTCCACAAAGTTTAGGTTCTTTTATAATAATTTACACACACATATATAGATACCAGTATTTATAATTATTTATATGAACATGCTTGAAAAGACAGGAAATCTACTGATGGAGGTAAAAATCCATACACATCTGAATGCAGAGTGATATTGATTAATGGAATAGTATTTGTAGGTTTTTATGGCTGTTTCCATTATTTATTTATCTGTTTTTTTTTTTTAAGAAAGAATCTGACTGTATATCCATGGCTGGCGTCAACCTCGTAGAGATCCACCTACCTCTCTCTGCCTCCTGATTGCTGGTATTAAAGGTTTGTGTCACCACTGCCCAGTCCTTAAAATTTTTGTATGCTTATTCATATTCTATTTCTCAGTCCTATCTTACTTGCTCCTTTTCTTCTCTCTTATCTCATTGAGACACAGGGTTGGTGTGTATCCCTGACTGCCGAGATCTCACTACATTGATCAGACTGACTTTGAACTGGAGGCAGTTCTTCTCTTTGCCTCCTTAGTGCTGGAATTACAGGTATGTATTAGCATGCCAAAGCCTTTGGCATTTTATGAGCTTCATGTTTCTTTTTCCTCTTTTGGTTATGTAATGCAAACTGACTCTAAGTAATCCCCAGACTTAAGGTCAAATACTAACATCCAAGTACAGGAGGAATTTAGAAACCCAAAGAGACATGAGAAGAAAAGAACTTTCCTTCAGTGCAGTATATATAGGGTTCTAAGACTATGGAGAAATGGATCAGTAGTAAATCCATCCCTTTATTCAGTCCAGGTCATCTTCCATGGCATGGTGTCCCCCACAATTAATGTAGGTCTTCACACCTTAAGTAACCTAGGATAGATAATCGTGGACTTGTCTAGAGGTTTATTTATCTTAAAAAAATCCTCATTGCTTTGCTCAGAGACGGGTCTCCTACTTGATCCTAGATTTGGCAATATTAATCATCCAACTCTATCTCTTGTGAACTTGACACCCAAGTACATTGCTTTGAAGCACATTTCTCTTCTCTTGTTCCCGTGTGTTCAGAGACTTAATTAAACAAAATGCATCAGTCTAATTGCAAAAGATCTGTAGTCATTAACTACTCCAACGCTGTCTAAAAGCCCAAAGCCCAAGCTGGCAAGATGGCTCAGCAAGTGAAGGCATTTGCCACCAATCCTGAGGACCTGAGTTCCATTCCTGGGACCCATGTGATAGAGGGAGAGAAACACCTCTTGTAAGTTGTCCTCTGATGACAACACCCATGTGTGTTAGACACACACACCAAGTAAATGTAATAATAAGGAGTCCGAAGTCCATTCAAACACTGAGACTCTAGGCAGTCCTTACATTGACAGCTCCTGGTAGTGTCACAGATTTCTACCAGGTGGTGGTGGTGCAAGCCTATAATCCTAGCACTCAGCACCTGAGGCAGAGGCATGCAGGTCTCTGAATTCCAGGCCAGCCTGTCTACGTAGAAGTTCCAGGATAGCCAGAGCTGCTCAGAGAAACCCTTTCTACAAAAGAGAAAACCATACAGGTGACATTTTTCTGACATATAACCTCACCACAGAATATACATTCCAAATTCTGAAATGGAAAAGGAAGGGATAGTAAGGAATTATCAGAAATAACAAACACTGTAATCTACCAGGATAAATGCAAAATTATGTAGACAAAACCACTATACAAACAAATTAAAATTAAAAAGTAAAATTAAAATTCATTTCTAAAATCAAATGAAAACAAAAATATATCTGGACCTAGGGTTCAGGCCGGTAATTTCAACTACTTGTGAGGCTGAGGCAGGAAGGTTCACAATTCCAAACCAAGTGGGCAAAGGCAGAGGCAGGCTCAAAAAGAGGGTGAGGGGCAATGAAGCTTCTTTTGCAGTGGCAGTAATGACCGAAGGCTCACAGTTGAAAATAAGAAACATAGAAGGTTTCTAAGACATTTCACCCAAAAAATAAAACAGAGTAGACAGGGAGTGGTAGAATTTCTAGTGAGACTCTCAGTCATTCTGGGTGCCTTACTTCCAACCTAATCCCTGTGATGTTTGGTCATGTAATTTGCATGTAGCATGATCACATAATCTATGTGCAGGTGGGGCATAGCTACTTAAGCCCATTGTATTTGTGCAAAGGGGGGTGTTGGGCAGGAACCTATAAAAAGCCAGTTCCATCTTATCCCTTCTCTTTCTTCCTGCACAATCTTTTCCCATAGGCCTAAGCACCCCATTCTGTTTCCTTCCCCTAAAAAACCTTATATGGGTTTTGTCTTACCTGGTGGCTTTTCTTACATGGTAAACAGTGCTGCCTAATGAATAAGATAGAGCTGAATAATAACCAACAGGAAGTCATTGAAGAGAACTCTTAAAATTGGGGTAGGCATCCTCAATTGTAACTCTTCACTGTTAATGACTTCTAGTGGGGTGGGAAGGACTGTTTTCTTTAAGGGACTGGACACTGGGAGTTTGACTATGCTCCAGTAAATATATTGACAAATTGTCTTGATTTTTTTCCTCCTTATCTTGTCTTTGGGCGAGGTCACCAGGGAGTGGAGGAAGTGAATATAATCAGAATACATTATGTGAATCTCCAAATAACCAATTAAAATGTTATGTTGAGAAAAATAAAACAAATTCAAAACTTTCCTTAGCTGCAGAGCAAATTCAGGGGGATCTCAGTAAGTCTAAGGTTGACTTTGAGGACAGCCTGCTCTACAAAGGTGAGTTCCAGGACACCTAGGATGTTACACAGAGAAGCCCTGTCTTACAAACACAACAGGAGCTACAGGTCTCACTCAGTCAGTCTTGCTCACCATGAACAAAGACCTGGGTTTGATCCCCAGCACCTCATCAATGTTGCTTAGTAGTATGCACACATCATTTAACTCTGAAGAAGTGGAGGCAGGAGGATCAGAATTTCAGCATTATCCTCCACTACAGAGCCAAGAGTTCGCAGAAAGACTCCATGAGACCCAGATCATGCCCCCATTAGAATCAGGATATGATTCTAATGACTCAGGATTTACCTGTAAGAACTAAAGAATCAAACTGCTTCAAATTCAAAAGCTTCTGAAGAGCAGAAAGAACACTCATAGGAGGGAAGAGAAAGTCTAGAGAATGGGAGAAAAATCACTGCCAGCTTTTTCTCTGACAAGAGATCAACATCATCCGGAATATATAAAGATCTCAAAAACAAACAGCAACAACAAAAAACAGAACTGAGTATCCAGTCATTGAATAAGCAAAAGCATTCACCAGTCAGAAAAAGAAATACAAATTACCAACAAATACATGACAAGTATTTAATGTCTCTAGTCATTAGGAAAATACCAGTCAAAAACACAGAGGTAGGCAGCTGCTCACAGTATCACACAGCTTTAATCCTAGCCAGTGGAAGCAGAAGCAGGGGATCTGATTGAGGGTAGCCTGGTCTACAGAACAAGTTCCTAGACAACTAGGGCTACGCAGGGAATCCCTGTCTCAAAAAACCCAATACGTTAAATAAATAATATTAAATTTAAATACTTTAATAAAAAGTGTAATAGCTGGGTAGAATATCACACCTTTAATACCAGCATTTGGGAGGCAGAAGAGTCAGGTGGATCCCTAAGTTCCTTGCCAGCCTGTTCTACAAATGGAGTTCCAGGACAGTCAGCGCTACACAGAGAAATCTTGTCTTGAAAAAAACAAAACAAAAAACAAAACAAAACAAACAAAACAAAACAAAACAAAACAAAAAACCAACAACAAAGAAAACCACAAAATGAGTATTACAAAGAAAATTTTAAAAAAAGGAACAAAAAAACAGAGCTACAGTTTGACCCTGCTATAGCTCTGGGTGTTTATCTGAAGGAATCAATGTCAGGGTACATAATGGGGCCTGAACGCCTATGAATTTTTTTTTGAGGCAGAGTTTCTATCTGTAGCTTTGGAGCCTGTCCTGGAACTCCCTGTTAGACCAGGCTGGACTCAAACTCAGAGATCTGCCTGCCTCTGCCTCTGCTGGGATTAAAAATATATGCCACCAAGTAGGGATTCATCTATGAATTTTTATAGAAAACAATTCAAATACAGGCCAATGGTTAAATAAAAGAGATGTAGAGATGAATGCATAGAAATGTATATATACACAAAGGTGCTTAGTTCAACCAAAAAGAACAAAATTACATTATTTGCAGGAAAATATGGAATGGAAATTATTTTAAGTAAAAAATAAGCCAGATTCCAAGATTCATATTCTCTCTCATGTGCAGAATCTACATTTTTTTACAAAGGGATTTAAAGTAGGCAAGAGACTCTCAAGTAAGAGGGTGGGAAGACTTTTTGGGACAGAAGATGTAGATGAATGGTGCGTGTGTTTTTCTTAAGCACATATGAAGTTGGGATGGAAAAATGATGGGGAGGATAGGGAAGGAATTGGAGGGAAGGGAAACTGGGGTGGATTTGATCAAAATTGTTACATGTTTGTCTGAGGATCTCAAACAATAAAAAGATGAACTGGGCAAAAATGACCTGTGTACATTGTATGCCTGTACAAAATGTCTTAATGAAGCCCATTACTTTCTACAAATACACACTAATTAAAAAAATTTCTTTTTCTGAGAAAGGGTATCATATAGCTTATGATAGCCTAAGATTCACTATGTAGTAAAGAATGACCCCAAACTCCTCATCCTCATCCTCATGATCCACAGCTGTTGCTCACAATCCTGCTGCACACTGCTAATGAAAATGAAAGATCCTAACCCTTCAGGCTCACACCCCGCCCCCAAGCCCCAGGAAATGAGAAACTAAAAATCTAGTTCCAAGGGCCAGCTGACTCAGCCATTGTTCCACCCCTGCCACATGTAACAATGTGAAAAGATTTCTGTTAAGAGATGTGCTCAGCTGTGACTGGGATAGTTGCAGGTATTCCAGGAAGGGCCACTGTGACCTTTGTGCAAACTCCACTCCCGCCCTGATACCCCCCTTGAGGTTTCGGGAAGAATGTGCATGCGGATGTGACTGTACCCACTCTGTGATCACCCTGTGATCAGGCCATAAAATTGTATGGGAATTATGGCTTTTGTGGGTTTTTCCTTTAAAAGCCCCCATGTGGCTGGATTAAGATGGGACTCTTGCACTTAGGAGCAGAGTTTGCCCGTCTGTACAGTCGCTTCAATAAAAAACCTCGTGCTGTTGCATCAACTGGACTGGCATCTGGGTTCTTGGGACACCCACTTGAGACCCTAGATTTTGGGGTCCAACAAAAACATGATCCTGCTGCAGGCTATTACCTAAAGAGTCCCTCACAAAGTGTAGCTTAATATAAAGATTCTAAAGGCCACACCCACACTTCATGTCACCATTTCTTAGGAACAGGGATTGGGGATAGAAAAAAGGATGGGTGAGATAAAAGATACAGAAAAGAGGCTGGAGAGATGGCTCAGTGTTTCAGAGCACTTGCTGCTCTTCCAGAGGACACCAGTGTTCTGGTTCTAGCACCCACTTTGCAGGGTGGGTGGGGGTTCACAATGGTTGGTATCTCCAGCTCTCAGGAATTCCATGCCTTTTGAAGGAACAAGGCATGTGCTCAAGGAGTTGTATAAGATGGAAATAAATCTACACTGGGTGTGGTGGGCTACTCCTTTAATCCCATCACTCAGTAGGTACAGCCCAGACACAGAACTCAGTGAGTTCCAGGCAAGCCCTGCTTATAAGAAACAGAGAAAAACCGGGGGTGGTGGCCCATGCCTTTAATCCCATCGCTTGGGAGGCAGAGACATGTGGATCTCAGAGTTCCATGCCACTCTAGTATACAATGAGAGTTCCAGGACAGCCAAGGCTACACAGATAAACCTATCATGAAAAAAAACAAAAACAAAAACAAAACAGAGAGAATCTGCGGATCAGACAGATCAGGAAAAGATGTTTACCAAGTACACATCTAATTGAGCGCTGATACCCAAAATAAATAAAGAATCCAGAAAACTGGATATCAAGAAAGCAACCCAAATAAACACTGGGATACAGATTTAAACACAGTATTTACAAAAGTGGAAACTCAAATGCCTGACAAATATTAAATATTCTTAGCCATCAGGGAAATGCAAATCAAAACAACTCTGAGATTCTTATACTTTAAACCTATTAGCAAGACTATGATCAATAACACAAGATAAGACATGTGGTCATGCACACCTTTAATCCCAGCACTTGGCAGGCAGAGACAGGCAGGTCTTGGAATTCAAGGCCAGCCTGATCTACAAAGTGGGTTCAAGGAAAGACAAGACTACACAGAGAAACCCTGACTCAAAAAACAAAAACAAAGCCTGGCCTGGTGGCCCATGCCTTTAATCCCAGCACTCAAGAGGCAGAGGCAGGTGGATCTCTGTGTGGACAAAGTAAGTTCCAGGACAGCTAGAGCTGTTACACAGAGAAATCCTGTCTCCAAAAACAAAACAAAACAAAAAAAGTAAGAAAGAAAAAAAGAGCATAAGATTCCTCATGCTGGTGTGGATGTGAGGGAACAGTCCATTTTTGCTGGAAAGAGGGCAAACTCTTGTACAGCCTCCTTGGAAATCAATGCAGTGGTTCTTCAGGAAAATCACTTTTGGGCATATACCCAAAGGACATTTCATGCTACCACAGAGAGACTTGCTCAACCCAATCATCACTGCTCTACCCATAACAGCCAGAAAATGGAGAGGTCCTGGATGTTCCTCAACAGAAGAATAAATAAAGAAAATGGGGTACTGCTGAGTGTGGTGGCACATGACTTTAATCCCAGTACTGAGGTGGCAGAGGTAGGTGGTGGATCTCTGAGTGCCAGCCCAAGTTGGTCTACAGAGCTAGTTCCAGGATATCCAGGGCTACTTTAAAAAAACAAAACAAAACAAAACAAAACAAAACAAAACAACCCTCCTAATCAAAAAACAATAAAATGAAAGAAAGAAAAAAATGTGGTAAATTTACAAAATAAAGTATTACCCAGTTGTGAAAAACAGAACGACATCATTGGGCAGTGGTGGTGCTTGCTTTTAATCTCAGCTCTTCGGAGGCAGAATCAGAAGGATCTGTGAGTTCAAGACCAGCCTGGTATGTAAAACAAGCTCCAGGACAGCCAGGACTACAGAGAGAAACCCTCTCTAGAAAAACAAACAAACAAACAAACAAGAGATGTGGTGAAATTTGCAGGCAAATGGATGAATATGCAAAAAATCATCCAGGGGGAAGTAAACAAGAGACAGAAATACAAATATTGAAGTATTTGCTTATATGTGGATATTGGCTCTTAAGTCAATGATAACCAAGCTACAATCCATAGAATCACAGTGGGTAGGTACAAAGTAAGGGCCTGAGAGAACAGACAGACATCCTCAGGAGGGGGGAATAAAATAGATATATATGGATGAAAGGGGGGAGACTGAGATGATAGAATGGGAAAGGGACGGGGGAGGGAGTTGTGGGGGAGGATATAGGGAGAGACCGGTAAATTTGAGGACTAGTATGAAAACCTAACAGGAGAAATTTCCTAGAATATATAAATATATGAAGGCAACCTAGATGAAATTGCCCACTAATGTGGGAGACAGAGCCCCAACTGACCATCACTTGTCACCCAGTGAAGCTTCCAGTACTGGGATTGGGTTCCATCTAATTGAGTTGTTTTTCACGGGGTCCCATGGGAATCCACAAACAACCAAGCTGTTACCAAGACCATAGCATGCTCTTGACAAACTGGCAGCAAGTCCACATTGCTGAAGACAACACTTACACAGCTCAATGAACATGGAGGAATTAAGCTGGTGCCTACATAGAGCCTTTACCCCATCATTCCAATATCTTTGGTATAAGAAGGCACTCTGGTTGCTATCAAAAGAGAATCATAAACCCAGCCTAGCCTCAGATCCTTTGACCTACAATCTGCCCTGTTTACAAAATATGCTAGGACAATGGGGGCACAGAGCTTGTGGGAGTAGTGAACCAATAACTGATTTGACTTAAGTTCCACTTCATGAGATAGAATGCTGTGGGATGGTCTGTACGTTAAATGTGTTGTTGATTGGTCAATAAATAAATCACTGATTGGTCAGTGGCCAGGCAGGAAGTATAGGCGGGACTAACAGAGAGGAGAATTGAGAGAACAGGAAGCTGGGTGAGGGAGACACTGCCAGCCGCTACCATGACAAGCCGCATGTGAAGATCCCGGTAAGCCACGAGCCATGTGGCAAGGTATAGATTAATGGAAATGGATTAATTAAGATATAAGAACAGTTAGCAAGAAGCCTGCCACGGCCATACAGTTTGTAACCAATATAAGACTCTGTGTGTTTACTTGGTTGGGTCTGAGAGGCTGTGGGACTGGCGGGTGACAGAGATTTGTCCTGACTGTAGGCAAGGCAGGAAAACTCTAGCTACAATAGAAGCCATATCATCATTGTTTGGGTGACAAAGAACCAGAGATACATAGTCCAGAGTCCTAGGGTAAAACCACATATTACTGTTATAAAGAAAGGAAAGATACAGTAATAAACTCACTCCTAATGACATTCTGCTATACTTATAGATCAGTGCCTTGCTCAGCCATCATCAGAGAAGCTTCCTCCTGTTCAGATGGGAACAAATATAGAGACCCACAGCCAGATATTACACAAAGAATGAGAGATCTTGGAATGTTCTGCCCTAAATGTGATGTCTCCTACCAGTCTGTCCCCTCAGAGATCAGGGAACATTTTGGAAGGGGAGCAGGAAAAAGTGTAAGACCCAGAGGGGATGGAGGACACCAAGAACACAAGGCATTCTAACTCAACATGATCAAAGCTCATATGAACTCACAGAGACTGAAGAAGCATGCGAGGGGTCTGCCTGGGACTCCATCCCGTCCTCTGTGTACACATTATGGAATCCAGTTTACAGGTTTCTTTTATAGCAAATACATTTATTTTTAATTTACAGTTCACAAGTGAAAATCATACATTTTTACACATACAATTTCATTGTGATAACTTTGTACTCATCTACAGAACTTCCACACAACAAGCACCTGAAACTGTGCAGGCAGTGGGAAATGCAAATACCAAAATGTGTTTATAAACCAAATGATAGAAGGCCCTGCCTCAGCTAGACAATTTATAGAGATATATGTCTATAATACATAAAACATTCTTGAACTTCTTGATCCAACAGCAGCTTTTGTTAAAAATCAAAATCATACTTTCTCACTTTATTTAAACTGACTCAACTGTATCATTTTCTTTTTTAATGTCAGTGGGTGTTGCTATTCTTTCTTCTGAACAGGCTGATGGGACATCAGTTTGCTCTTCCTTAACTTTGGGACTTTCACAGGGTTTTTGCAGTTCGTTTTTGACAACGTTCAACATAATATTCCAAGGGTTTTTAACTGGCGTCTTGATGGGAGACGTTGTACAATCAAAAGAAGATGTGTTTTGGTCATCTGCATAACACGATGGATGGTAAATCTTTCTGTCTACTCTAATAGCATTTTTTAAGTGCCATTCCTCCTCCTCTTCATCCCAGTACTGTTCAAATTGTTCTTGACAGATTTCACAACTCTCAAGTGCTCCAAATGGTCCAGCAGGGACACTTTGGAACTCCTTTTGTTCAGTAGCCTCCTGTGTTTTGAGGACAACCTCTTCATGAACCTGTTCAAAAAACTGGCTTTTTGCACGTTCTTCCAGATCATTTATTTCTTCAAATTCTATCCAGTCTGTTAAACTGTAGTACCAATGCCTATGAGTGACCTTTCTGCTAACATCTTTCTCAGTTCTATTTTGTCGATAATGCCAGTCCAAGTGATCTGCATAAACATCTCTCTGGGATGTCAGAAACCTCATTCCACAAGAAGAACACTGAATCCCAGTGTACAGCTGGTTTATAATACTGTCATAACGTTGTTTCAATTCTTCTGTTTTAAAATTAGTGAGATCTGGAACATCTTGATCTTCATTCTGATCTTTTCCCTCTTCAGGGGGAAGCTGAGCATCAGCCTCATTTACCTGTGTTATAGCTGAATCAGGCTGTGGCAATTTGAGAATTCCTGTTTTTAGCAGTTTTGAAAACAATTCATTTACATCCACCTCATTGAGATGATGATCAGGATATGCCTTAGGAAGACTTCCTGAAGGATTTTGAATAAAAGCTCCAGCATTCTGTGGATGAACTGGTAACAATTGTTGTCCTTGGCCAAATGTTACTGGCTGAGCAACACCAGTCAGAAGCTGTTGAGATGTCTGAATATCTCCTACTGACATTGGACAAGGTAAAGTGTCCAAGTTTCCCAACTGAGAACTCTGAAGATTCTTTTCATCAAAATAGTGTCCTGAAGCTCTGCTAAGGGCATTTGAGAAATTCTGGTTTCCAGGGCTTTGAGGTCTATTAAAATTTGGTTTTTGAGGTGTATCAAATATTTGTTCATGTCTTTGGAACTGTAATTCTGGAGATGGAACATTCAAAGCATTGCCAGGTGGGTCATTATATGGGCAAGTCTGATTGAAAGATTCAAGCCTTTGTGAAGGATGATTGTCTTGTTGGGTACCTTTCAGACCAATAAAAATATCAGATCTTGATGCCTGCTGCTGTTGTGGCCCATGAAATCGTTGAGGTAAACTATCAAATCTCGGTTGAACCTGCTGTTCAGGTGGCCCAGCAAATCTCTGTGGACCTGGCTGACCATTTCTTTCAAATCTAGGACCTGGCTGGCCATATGTTCCATCAAATCTTGTCAAAAGTGATGGCTGACCTGGCTGTCCATCAAACCTTAGAGAATGACAACCTTCAAATCTTGGACCACCTTGACCCAGAGGTGCTTCAATTCTCAGACCACCTCCTGGTACAGGACCATCAAACCTCATTCCACCTCCCTGTTTTACTAGAGGTCCTTCAAATCTGATCCCAAGCCCTGGTTGGCCATGTGGTCCCTCAGACCTAAGATTCCCACCTTGTTGATTATGTCTTTCCAAGTTCAGACTTGCTACAGACTGACCTTGGGGAACCTCAAACCTCATTCCAATTCCTTGCTGTAGCAAAGGACCCTGAAATCTGATAGCACCACCCGGCTGACCATGAGGCGCATCAAACCTAATTACTGCCCCTGAGGGACCATGACCCTCCTTAAATCTAAGTCTACCTACAGGCTGACATCGAGGATTATCAAATCTAAGAATGCCCACAGGCTGTCCATGAGGGCCTTCAGACATCAGACCACCCACAGGCTTACCCCCAGTTCCTTCAAATCCCAAACCACCCGTGGATCCCTTAAAACTCACACTAGGTGAGCTTTCAAATAGAAAACTCCCTCCTCCTCTATTTCCTCCTCCTCCTCCTCCTGCTCGTCCTCCTGTTCCTCCTCCTCCTCTTCCTCCTCCTCCGAGAACAATTGTCCCTTCAAACCGCATAGGTGTTGCTACTGGTCCTGCAGAAACTTCAAATCTCAAAGGGCACCTATCTCCTAACTGACCATATGGTCCTTGGAATCTCATAGGGCCTCCTCCCCCCATTTGTCCTGGTGACACATCAAACCGAACAGAACCCAGTGTAGGAGGTCCATCCATTCTAGGGCTTAATTTGTTAGGTCCTTCTAAAATCATGTTGGCTGGGCCATCTCTCCTCACAGATGGCCTACCAGGCCCATCAAATAATGGTCCCTCTTCAGCTAAAGCTGTAAGCCACTGATTTGTATTAAGGGCAGCAAATCTTGATGCTGGGCCATCTACAAATGGTTTATCTGAATTTTTATATCTAGGTCGCTTAAGTGGAAATCGATCATTGAATGGAGATCTCTGCTCCTCTTCTCCACCTTCTTGATACTGAAAGAGCTGTGGAATTTGATGCACAACACCAAGGAACTCATCCTGTGAAATTTTACCAGAAGCTAAACTTTCACTTGTCTTTTGAATGAATTCTCTGTTTCTTGCAAGAGTTATCTGTTTAGGAATCTGAAGATTGGCATCTACCCTTGGTCGATGGTGCTGCTTTGGGGTTTGAGGTGACAAGATTCCTTTAGTGCTTGACCAGCTCTCCCTATACCTTAGATGAGGTGCTTTACTATGTCCATCACCCTGGTGGAAGCATTTATTTTCTTCCCAACCAGATTTCCATCTTTTTGCAGACTTGGAGCTTTGCCAATTCTGTATATCCTCTTTTGGCTCAGCATTTGACGTCATAGAATGTTTACTTGCAGTTTCTTGAGGCCGATCTTCATGCATGTTTTTCAGCCATCTAGGATCTCGAACATCCTGCTTAGTACTTCTCTTAACATTTCTTTCTTCCCTAGAATGTGCTGGGAAATCTTCCATATGTGACCGTGTAAGTCCTGACTGATACATCTTTCTAGCTTTGGGGGCCAAAGTTGAAAACATACTTCTTTGCTTTCCTTTGGGTGACCAAGACTTAGGTGACCTCGATCTTGATCTCTTTTGAGTACTTGATCTCCCTGGTTTTGGCTCCTGTTTTTCTAATTCTTCTTTAACCATGTCCTGTTTTTGCACAATGCCATTTATGATTTCACTTCTACTTCCAATCAGCCTGTGTTCAGATGATTTCATGTGCTCATCTTTATCCTTCTGAAGCTCCAGGTTTTTCTGCTGAAGTTCTAACAACTGTTTTTGTTTTTCAAGTATCTCTTGCCTTAGTAGTTGTTCTTGAGTAAGATTCTTCTGTACATCAGGTACAATTGGAGGAGTGGAAATACTGGGGGAGCTGACCACTGTACCTGGTGCTGAAGGCTCCTCAAGTGGTTTATTTAAAACTTTGGGATTCACATGGATGCTAGATGTCTTCACATTAGGGGGCAGAGGTTTAATAGGCCAAGCAGGATCTAATGAATTGACTCTGACATCTAAGGCATAAAGTTTCTTCAAAGGGAATATTTCGTCCCATGTGGAACGTAATTTAAATAAACTTTTTCTTGTATTTTGATCCACCTTTTCAAACACACAGATAAATGTTGCAACCAGATTTTTAGTAAAGGCAGTGAGATACTCTTTTCCAACGTTTTTCACAATAGAATCTATAAGGTACATAAGAGGAAGCTTCTCTGAGGAAGGAGCCTTGGCCGTTTGGGCCTCAATGAGAGAGACGATCTCCTTGGCGAAGGGCAGGTTCTCCTCAGCTACAATGGTCAGCATATTGATGTGCGGTTTGCTATTGAAAGTCAGGTTTTCCAGGGATGACTGATAATCCCGACAGATGTCTTCCAGGGCTCCGGCATTCCCAGCCCTGTCCGGCATTTGCTCTGACATTGTGTTGAGGCCCCCCTCCAAGTTCTGCTACCACCTAAGTTGAAGCGCTGGACGCCCTCTCCCTTCCGAAGCCTAAGCCTTGCTCCCTGGTTCTCCTGAGGCTGAGACTTCACTGCATGCAGACCTTGGAGGAATGATGGGGAACGACCCAGGTGGAACTTTGGGAAAGAAAAGTCACAGCTTCACCGGGAATCTCTGTCCACTTCCAGCTCTCCAGGAGCATCTGGATCCTGTTAAACTTTCCAGAGGTTCTTCCTTGAACTAAGCACAGCAGGCGGTCTAAGATGGTGATCCTTTCCCTAAGATGAAACATGTAAGGTCAAGTCTGAGATGATGGCCCTTTCCCTAGGATGGAACCTGTGAAGTTAAGTCTAGACCTTCACACAGACATACACGCATGCAAAACAGCAGTGCACAGTAAATAACAATAAATAAATTTTAAAAAATTGGTGGGAGGTCATATCACACACCTTTCATCCCAGCATTTGGGAGACAAAGGAAGGTGGATCTCTGAGTTTGAGGCCAGCCAGCTCTATGGAGTGACTTCCAGAACAACCAGGGCTACACACAGAAACACTGTCTCAAAGAAACAAAAACAAACAAACACAGAACCATGAAGAACATCACTATAACCTTGGAGGAGAGAATGGTGCACACCCTGCTTCTAAATATTTGGGATTCTATCCTAATACGTTGTTGTTTGTTTTTTGTTTGCTGAGTTTTAATTGAGCTGTAAGTCTTTGTTATGGACAGAATTTAGGATTCTTCTATGAAGTATGTAAAGCCATTAAGCAATTGTGAAAAAAGATCCGTATTCTTTTGCTTTTTAGATGTGCTAAGTAACTTGCACTCTGATGCCTTCTTCAACAGCCTCTCAAAAATCTCAATGGCATGTAATGAAGAAATTCTAAACAGTCTTATTAAAATAAGATAGATAAAACCACATCAGTAAACCCCAAAGAAGAGAAGTACACACACACTGCCACCAAAATTAACAGGAATGAACAATCACTGGTCATTAATATCCCTTATATCAATGGACTTAATTCACCTATAAAAAGACATAGGCTTACAGAATGGATATGAAAGCAGGACCCATCTTTCTGCTGCATACAAGAAACATATCTCAAATTCAAAGATAGATACTACCTAAGAATAAAAGGCTGGGGAAAGACTTTCCAATCAAATGGTCTTAAGAAACAAGTGGGTGTAGCCACCCTGATATCCAGCAAAATAGACTTCAAACTAAAATCAATCAAAAGAGATCAAGAAGGGCATTACATACTCATCATAGGAAAGATCCACCAAGATAAAGTTTCAATTCTGAACACTTATGCCCCAAACACAAGGGCACCCACATATGTAAAAGAAACATTACTAAAGCTTAAACCACATATAAAACCCCACACATTAATAGTGGGAGACTTCAACACCCTACTTTCACCACTGGACAGATCTCCCAAATCGAAACTTAACAGAGAAATAAAGGACTTAACTGATGTCATGACTCAAATGGACTTAATCGATATCTACAGAACATTCCATCCTAACAAAAAAGAATATAACTTCTTCTCAGCACCTCATGGAACCTTCTCTACAATCGACCACATACTTGGCCACAAAGCAAATCTCAACAGATACAAAACAATTGGAATAACCTCCTGTGTTGTATCAGACCACCATAGTTTAAAGTTAGATTTCAACAACAACAAAAAC
The DNA here is from genome assembly GCF_949786415.1 of Peromyscus eremicus. NCBI lineage: Eukaryota > Metazoa > Chordata > Mammalia > Rodentia > Cricetidae > Peromyscus > Peromyscus eremicus. The sequence goes on from NC_081416.1 coordinate 178,612,032, forward strand.
TACAGAAAACCTACAATCTCATGGAAACTGAATAATGCTCAACTGAATCACCAATGGGTTAAGGAAGAAATAAAGAAAGAAATTAAAGACTTCCTAGAGATCAACAAAAATGAAGACACCACATACCCAAACTTATGGGACACTATGAAAGCAGTGCTAAGAGGGAAATTCATAGCACTAAATGCCCACATAAAGAAGTTGGAGAAATCTCACACTAGTAACTTAACAGCACACCTGAAAGATCTAGAACAAGAAGAAGCAAAGTCTCCCAGGAAGAATAGACACCAGCAAATTATCAAAGTGAGAGCTGAAAACGCTGGGCGGTGGTGACGCACGCCTTTAATCCCAGCACTCGGGAGGCAGAGCCAGGCGGATCTCTGTGAGTTCGAGGCCAGCCTGGGCTACCAAGTGAGTTCCAGGAAAGGCTCAAAGCTACACAGAGAAACCCTGTCTCAAAAAACCAAAAAAAAAAAAAAGTGAGAGCTGAAATCAATAAAATAGAAACAAAGAGAACAACACAAAAAATTAATGAAACAAAGAGTTGGTTCTTGGAGAAAATCAACAAGATAGACAAACCCTTATCCAAACTAACTAAAAGACAGAGAGAGAGCATCCAAATCAACAAAATCAGAAATGAAAAGGGGGCTATAACAACAGACATTGAGGAAATCCAGAGAATCATCAGGTCATACTTCAAAAACCTCTACTCCACAAAACTGGAAAACCTAAAAGAAATGGATAATTTTCTGGATAGGTACCCCATACCTAAGTTAAATCAAGACCAGATAAACTATTTAAATATTCCAATAACCACTAAGGAAATAGAAACAGTCATTAAAAGTCTCCCAACCAAAAAAAGCCCAGGACCAGATGGTTTCAGCACAGAATTCTACCAGATCTTCAAAGAAGAGTTAATACCAATACTCTCTAAATTGTTCCACACAATAGAAACAGAAGGAACATTACCAAACTCCTTCTACGAGGTTACAATTACCTTGATTCCTAAACCAAATAAGGATACAACAAAGAAAGAGAACTACAGACCGATCTCCCTCATGAACATTGATGCAAAAATACTCAATAAAATACTGGCAAACAGACTCCAAGAACACATCAAAACAATTATCCACCATGATCAAGTAGGCTTCATCCCAGGGATGCAAGGGTGGTTCAACATACAAAAGTCCGTCAATGTAATACACCATATAAACAAACTCAAAGAAAAAAACCACATGATCATCTCACTAGATGCAGAAAAGGCATTTGACAAAATCCAACACCCCTTCATGATAAAGGTCTTGGAGCGGGAATCAGGAATACAGGGAACATACCTAACCATAATAAAGGCAACTTATAGCATGCCAACAGCCAACATCAAAGTGAATGGAGAGAATCTCAAAGCAATTCTACTAAAATCAGGAATGAGGCAAGGCTGTCCACTCTTCCCATACTTATTCAATATAGTACTTGAAATTCTAGCCAGAGCAATAAGACAATATAAGGAGATTAAGGGGATATATAATTGGAAAGGAGGAAGTCAAGCTTTCCCTATTTGCAGATGACATGATAGTATACTTGAGTGACCCCAAAGATTCCACCAAGGAACTGATACAGCTTATAAACACCTTCAGCAACATAGCAGGATAAAAGATCAACTCAAAAAAATCAGTAGCCCTCCTATATACAATTGACAAAGAGGCTGAGAAGGAAATCAGAGATACATCACCCTTTACAGTAGCTACAAATGACATAAAATACCTTGGGGTAACACTAACCAAGCAAGTGAAGGACCTATATGACAAGAACTTTAAGTCCCTAAAAAAAGAAATTGAAGAAGATGTCAGAAAATGGAAAGATCTCCCATGCTCATGGATAGGCAGGACTAACATAGTAAATATGGCAATTTTACCAAAAGCAATCTACAGATTCAGTGCAATCCCCATCAAAATACCAACACAATTCTTCACAGACCTGGAAAGAATAATACTCAACTTCACATGGAAAAACAAAGAACCCAAGATATCCAAAGGAATCCTGTACAATAAAACAACCTCTGGAGGCATCACGATCCCTGACTTCAAGCTCTACTATAGAGCTACAGTAATAAAAACAGCTTGGTACTGGCATAAAAACCGACAGGTGGAACAATGGTATCGAATAGAAGACCCTGACATTAATCTGCACACCTATGAACATATAATCTTTGACAAAAAAGCTAGAAGTGTACAATGGAAAAAACAAAGCTTCTTCAACAAAAACATGGATATCAACATGTAGAAGGCTGCAAATAGATCCATATCTATCACCGTGCACAAAACTTAAGTCCAAGTGGATCAAAAACCTCAACATAAATCCAGCTACTCTGAACCTGCTAGAAGAGAAAGCAGGAAGTAGTCTTGAATGCACTGGCATGGGAGATTACTTCCTAAATAGAACACCAGTAGCACAGATGCTGAGAGAAACAATCAATCAATGGGACCTCTTGAAACTGAGAAGCTTTTGTAGAGCAAAGGATATGGTCAACAAGGCAAAGTGACAGCCTACAGAATGGGAAATGGTCTTCACCAACCCCACATCTGACAGAGGACTGATATCCAGAATATATGAGGAACTCAAGAAATTAGACATCAAAATGCCCAACAGTCCAATTAAGAAATGGGCTATAGAACTAAACAGAGAATTCTCAGCAGAGGAAACTCAAATGGCTGAAAGACATTTAAGGAATTGCTCAACATCCCTAATCATCAGGGAAATGCAAATCAAAAAGACTCTGAGATACCACCTTATGCCTGTCAGAATGGCTAAGATAAAAAACACTGAAGACACCTTATGCTGGAAAGGATATGGAGCCTGGGGAACTCTCCTCCACTGCTGGTAGCAATGTAAGCTTGTACAACCACTTTGGAAATCAATATGGCGCTTTCTTAGAAAATTGGGAATCAATCTCCCCCAAGATCCAGCTATACCACTCTTGGGCATATACCCAAAAAATGCCCAATCATACCACAAGGGCACTTGCTCAGCTATGTTCATATCAGCATTGTTTGTAATAGCCAGAACCTGGAAACAACCTAGATGCCCTTCAACTGAAGAATGGATAAATAAATGGTGGTACATATACACAATGGAATACTACTCAGGAGAGAAAAACAATGATATCATGAGGTTTGCAGGCAAATGGATGAATCTAGAAAAAATCATCCTGAATGAGGTAACGCAGACTCAGAAAGACAAACATGGTATGTACTCACTCATAGGAGGATACTAGATGTAAAACAAAGATGACTAGACTGCTACTCATATCACCAGGGAGGCTACCTGGAAAAGAGGACTCCAAGAAAGACACGGAGATCACCCAACGATGGAGAAATGGATGAGATCTACATGAACAATCTGGACATGAGTGGGGGTAATGAAGGGTGAGTGTCAAGGGAAAGAAAGCTTGGGGGAGCGGGAGATCCCAGCTGGATCAAGAACAGAGAGGGAGAAGAAGGAATAGGAGACCATGGTAAATGAAGACCACACGAGAATAGGAAGAAGCTAAGTGCTAGAGAGGCCCACAGAAATCCACAAAGATACACCCACAATAGAGTGCTGGCAATGATCGAGAGACAGCCCGAACTGACCTACTCTGGTGATGGGATGGCCAAACACCCTAATTGTCATGCTAGAAACCCCATCCACTGGATGCAGAGATGCACGGCTAGGCCCTGGGTGGAGCTCCGGGCGTCCAATTAGCTAGAAAAAGGAGGGTTTATATGAGCAAGAATTTGTTGTTATCAAGGTTGGATAAAGCACAGGGACAAATAGCCAAAGAAATGGAAACACATGAACTATGAACCAATGGCTAAGGGGCCCCCAACTGGATCACGTCCTCTGAATTCGTGAGACAGTTGATTGGCTTGATCTGTTTGGGAGGCATCCAGGCAGTGGGCCGGGTCCTGTGCTCATTGCATGAGTTGGCTGTTTGAAACCTGGGGCTTATACAGGGTCACTTGGCTCGGTCTGGGAGGAGGGGACTGGACCTACCTGGACTGAGTCTACCAGGTTGATCTCAGTCCTTGGGGGATGCTTTGCCCTGGAGGAGTTAGGAATAGGGGATAGGCTGGGGGAAAGGGGATGGAGGCGGGAGGGGGGAGAACAAAGGAATCCGTGGCTGATACGTAGAACTGAATTGTAATGTAAAATAAAATTAAATTAAATTGAAAAAATAAATAAAATAAAATAAGAAACACAGCCAAATAAAGAGTTAAAAGCCTAGAGATAAGAGCAGTAGTCAAGAGCTAAGACCACATTTTCTTACCACTCGCTGCCGTCCTTCACCTGAGAGAGACACCTTCTTCCTGTGTCCTGTCTTTTTATTGCCTTTCTTTTCTGCCTTCTGATTGGCTCTAAACCCAACCACGTGACCTCCTCGGCACTGCCTGTCTTTATAGACCTCCAGGTCTCTATTTTTAGTACTGGGATTAAAGGTGTGTGTGACACCATGCTGGCTATGTCTTTGAACATACAGAGACTTTGCCTGCCATGTGATCAGATTAAGGGTGTGTGCTACAACTGCCAGACTTCTGCTTAATGGCTTGCTCTTAGCTCTGATTCCCAGGCAACTTTATTTATTAATATACAAATAAAAACCATATTTCAGCACAAATAAAATATCACCATATTTCCCCTTTCTATTCTAATAAAAAGAAATAAGGAAAAAGGTTATAACTAATATAAGAAAGACTATAAACAATAAGTACACTAACTATATAGAATATATACAAGCAATAAATACTTAAACAATGTGTAGTCCATTTGCATTTGACAAACTCAGAGAAAATATTCCATTATCTATCCTATTTTGGTAAGCCAAAAATGTACCTGATTCACTTTCTATCTTAACTTATATTACTAACAGAACTATCTCATAATGTCTTTCAAATTTATACTTACACCTCTTTAGTGAGTTTCTTTTTTGAAATTCTTAACAAGGAAAACTGTAGCTATCTAATCTTTAAGTATAACTATAACCATAACTATCTAATCTTCAACTCACTGTAACTATAACTACCCAATCTTCAACTTCCTCAGAGACCCAAGAAGGAAATAATATTACCTAAAAGAACAGGAAGTACAAACAAGCGACTTTCACAAAAAAATTGTGAGCTGACAGAAAGAGCAAGCTGCCTGGACAGTCACGTGAGGTTTCTTTGCAATGTTGGGGCATCATCTTCAGCCTACAGGCTTGGCGTATCTGACAGACTCATTTGTGAAGTAGGATGTACACAACGACTACAATTTGACCTCATATTTGGTGAGAGTAGTCCATGTACTGGAAACACCAGAATTCCACACTTGTCCTGTCGTGATTCAGGATTTTAAATTCAGAAAATTATTGGTGTTTTTGGAATTCAGCTGTCCATTCTTCTTGGCTTGTGGGTTGCTCCATCTCGGCATCCCATTCTTTTCTGCATCCCACTCATCATGGCTTCTGAGTGGTAACCATACCCAATGCTGCTTGGGTGACCAAGAACCAGAGATACATAGCCCAAAGTCCTAGGGTAAAACCAAATATTACTGTTATCAAAAAAAAAGTTGGATGACTGTCCAGGCTGCCATTGTCTCTTTCTATCGCAAGACTCCTGAAGGTTGCTTGTGTCCTTCTCCCTTTCTCAGGTAATATTATATCCTTCTAAGGTTTTTGATGTAGTTGAAGACTAGATAGTTATAATGTCTTTACTTATGATAAAAGATAAGTTAGATATGAAACCTTAGACTCACAAATATAGGATAGATATCTTCTTTAATTTTGCCAAATACAAAAAGACTAGATATTATAAATAGACTAGATATTGTAACTCTAATCCTTGCTTGATAATTGTTTTGTTATATGTAATTTTACTATGTTAAAGTTAAATCGTTCCTTTTTGGAAATAAAAGAAAGGGGGAAGTGCTGTGGATGATTGATTGATTGATAAATAAAGTGGTGATTGTTCAGTAGCCAGGCAGGAAGTATAGGTGGGACAAGGAGAGAGGAGACTTCTGGGAACAGGAAGCCTGAGTCAGAAGATGCTGCTAGCCACCAGCATGAGAAACATGATGTAAGGTACTGGTAAGCCACGAGCCACTGGCAAGGTATAGATTTATAGAAATGGGTTAATTTAAGATGTAAGAACTAGATAACAAGAAACTTGCAACGACCATATGGTTTATAAGTAATATAAGTCTCTGTGTGCTGGATTGGGTTCAAGTGGCTGCCAGACTGGTGGGTGAGAGAGATTTGTCCTGGCCATGGGCCAGGCAGAACAAGGAAAACTTCAGCTACGTGTACATCCAGTGTGAAGCTGATTCTCCCGAATCAAGGCCTCTGGGATCTCAAACACTTGGACATCACTGTACAGAGGCCATGCTTGTTTTTGAAAATCAACTATGGAAATGGATTTCTTCATATTTATAAGCAACTTTCCCTTGATCTCTATATCCTGGATGTCTTTCAAGACAAGGAGTTGACTTAAGGGCTTGATAAGATCATCATAGGAGACTTTCTCCCATGGAATACTTTGTGTGAGCAAATTCTTTGCCAAGGTTGTAATCCCAAAGACAGATTGTGAAATGGAATTCATGCAACAGGTATTTCCCATATAGGGGAAAGCTTCCCATTTCAGTTGCTTTGCTTAAGTGTCAAGAGGAGACTTGACATCGTTATTTGTTGGGGGTCTCCTGGCTAACCTTTGATCTCCTTCTTTCATTAGAACCTGTTAGGATTGGAAGAACAGTGCCACCTAGGTTAGTCCTCTTGCAAGAGTTGGTAGTGGATGAAAGTTCAAGTTACCAAATGTTCTGATTCTCCTGATCTCTTAAAGTCATTGGATTCTCTCCTTCACCTCTTTTATTCCTGGAGTTATAGGTCTGGTACTTCTTTTCTTGTTCAGGATTATTTTCTTTGACAATGTCATTATTTATTTCTATACTGGATGTTGATTTTCTCTTCCTCTTTCTGCTGTTTTTCTACTCTCACTGTTTCCACATGACTGCTGTTGAGCTGTGACCACAAAAGTGGCATCTTCATGGGGAGTGAAGTACCACTTCCTTGTGTAGTATTCTAGGACCTACAAACTGGCTCCTGGTGCTTCCTGAAAAATACATCATTGCTTTTAAGAACATTCTGATTACTCTTGGCTTCCTTGGGTTATTGGGATACAGATGGATGAAAAAAAATCCAGGAATAACTTCAGCCTTTCAACATCTATGAGTAAGGAACTGTCATCCTTTAAAGTTAAAGGCAGATTGTGAAGTTCCTTCTCATAACAACTAACCACTACACCTACCCCATTACCACCCAGCTGAAAAATCCTTCTCTTTTTTCCAACATGAATAATAATAGAGTACTATGTCTCAAAATAATTCAAACAAACTCTTCTCAGTAAGTAAACACGTTTATTTATGGAGATTACTAACAGAGTGCTTCCTAGCATGCTCAAGATCCTCCATTCAATCCCCAAAACTGTAAGAAAATAATATTGAAGCCAAAAACCTCCTTGTAAAGTGTTCATTGTTTTATTCATGTCCCAAACCCTCTATACATTTGCAGGAAACAATGTCTGTGACTCATTGCTTAGTGGTAAGCATTGAAACTTCTGAGAACCAGTTTTTTAAACACTGGAATTTCATTAAAACATTAAACTGGATTCCATAATGTGTACACAGAGGACCTGATGCAGTCCCATGCAGGCCTTGTGCATGCTGCTTCAGTCTCTGTGAGTTCAGATGAACGTTGATCATGTTGAGTTAGAAGGCCTTGTTTTCTTGGTGTCCTCCATCCCCTCTGGGTCTTACACTGTTTCCTTCTATATTCCTTCTATATTTGGTCCCTTCTAATCCAGGATGAAGCTTCTCTGATGTTGGCTGAGCTAAGCACTGATTTATGAGTATAGCAGAATGTCATTAGGAGTTAATCAGTGCATTATTTCTTTTCTTTATTTGTGGACAACAGTAATATTTGGTTTTACCCTAAGACTCTGGGTTATGTATCTCTGGTTCTTGGTCACCCAAGCAGCATTGGGTATGGTTTCCATTTTGTTTTATCCAGACAGGGTTTCTCTGTGTAGTCCTGGGTGTCCTGGAACACGTTTTATGTACCAGGGTGGTCTTGAATTCACAGATCATTCTGAATCTGCCTCTGAGGAGCCAAGATTAAAAGCAAGCACCACTACTACCCAATGGTGTCATTCTCTTTTTAACAATTGAATAATATTTTATTTTGTAAATTTACCACATTTTGTTTCTTTCTTTCTTTCTTTCTTTCTTTCTTTCTTTCTTTCTTTCTTTCTTTCTTTCTTCCTTCCTTCCTTCCTTCCTTCCTTTCTTTCTTTCTTTCTTTCTTTCTCTTTTCATTTCATTGTTTTTTGATATGGAGTTTTCTGTGTGCCCTGACTGTCCTGGAACTAGCTCTGTAGACCAACTTGTGCTGGAACTCAGAGACCCACCTTTCTCTGCCTCCTTAATACTGGGATTAAAGGCATGTGCCACCACACCCCAGCAGTACTACATTTTCCTTATCTAATTCTTCTGTTGAGGAACATCCAGGTCCTTTCCATTATCTGGCTATTATGAATACAGCAGTGATGTGTATGTTTGAGGAAGTGTCTCTGTGGTAGGATGAAGTGTGTCCTTTGGGTATATGCCCAAAAGTGGTACAGCTGATCTTGAGGTCCATCAATTTCAATTTACCTAAAAACCACTGCACTGATTTCCATAGAGGCTGTGCAAGTTTGACCTCCCTCCAACAATAATGGAGTATTCCCTCAAATCCTCTCCAGCATGAGCTATCTTGTGCTATTTATTAATTATTTTTGGTTTTTGGAGACTGGCTTTCTCTGTGTAACAGCTCTAGCTGTCCTAGAACTCACTTTGTGGACCAGGCTATCCTGGAACTCATGGAGATCCACCTGCCTCTGCCTCCCCAGTGCTGGGATTAAAGGCATGGGCCATCACACTAGGCTTTGTTTTTGTTTTTTGAGTCAGGGTTTCTCTGTGTAGTCTTGGCTTTCCTTGAACCCACTTTGTAGACCAGGCTGGCCTTGAACTCTAAGATCTGCCTCTTTCTGTCTCCCAAGTGCTGGGATTAAAGGTGTGCACCACATGTCTTATCTGTGTTATTGATCATAGCCTTGCTAACAGGTATAAGGTATAAGAATCTCAGAGTTGTTTTGATTTGCATTTCCCTGATGGCTAAGAATATTTAATATTTAAGTGTTTCTCAGGCATTTGAGTTTCCTCTTTTGCAAATTCTGTGTTTAAATCTATATCCCAGTATTTATTTAGGTTGTTTTCTTCATATCCAGTTTTCTAGATTCTTTATTTATTTTGGGTATTAGCCCTGAATTACATGTGTACTTGGTAAACATCTTTTCCTGATCTCTCTGATGCCGGGATTCTCTCTGTTTTTTTTCTTCTTCAAGATAGGTTTATCTGTGTAGCCTTCGGTGTCCTGGAACTCTCATTGTAGACTAGGGTGGCATGGAACTCAGAGATCCACATGCCTCTGCCTCCTGAGGTGTCCTCTGGAAAAGTTGCAAATGCTCTTCAACACTAAGCATCTCTCCAGCCTCTTCTGTTTTCTGTATCTTCTTTCTCACTCATCCATTTTTTGTCTCCCCAATCCCTGTTCCTAAGAGATGATGATGTGAGATGTAGGGGTGGCCTTTTTAGGACCCTTTAAATTAAGCTACAATTTGTAAGGGACTCTTTAGGTGACAGCCTGCAGCAATATTGTCACTTTAGTTAGAGGTGTACAGCAGGATCATGAGCAACAGCTGTGACAATCCTGAGTGGTCCCGGGTATAAGGAAAGCATTATTTTCTTTTTGAGGGCTGTGGGGGGAGTGAACGCTGAATATTCAGAGGGACAGAACAGGCCACAGCGAACCTCACCTCGCCAACTTTTCAGTCAATCCTATTTCCTCAAACTGGAAGACTCTGAGTCCTCATCCAGAATGAATCTCAGCTGAACTGCTGCTAAAAGCTTCAAAGCTTAACCAGGCTGTAGTTCCTGGTCCTCACGCCTTAAATACATTTCTGTTTCCTGCCATCAGTTCCTGGGATTAAAGCCATGTGTCACCATGCCTGGCTGTTTCTAGTGTGACTTTGAACTCACAGAGATCCAAGCAGATCTCTGCCTCCTGAATGCTAGAATTAAAGGTGTGTGTCACCATTTTCTAGCCTCTATGTCTATCTAGCGGCTATTCTGTTCTCTGACCCCAGATAAGTTTATTAACGTGAACAATATACCGGGGAAACCAATACCACCACATTTCCCCCTTTTTTTGTCTAAAAGTTAAAAAGCTTATAACTAATGCAAGAAAAACTATATCCAATAAGTATATACAATATACACAGTCAAGAATTATATTAACAATGTCTAGTCCATTCACATTTGACAAATTCAGACAAAAATTTTTCATTATTTATCCTATTTAAGACAAGTAGTTCCTTTCTAAAATTAGATTCAATAATCTCCCTTTTTATCTTATATCCATATTCTTTTTTTTTGAGTAGGTCCAAAAATCTACCTTTTATCCTTTTTTGTATTAAAGCATACTTCTTTAAATTTATTTCTTAATTGTACTCATGATATTCATTAATTACACTCATGATATTAATTTCATTTGTGGTCTTCATTAATTACATTCGCAGGGCCCAAGACCTTAGCACAACATCCCAGCACTTTTCTCTGTTGATTGTCCCACATCTGGAACTTACACTTCCCATTGTGGCTCTGTTGGTTGGTTAGTGAGCTGTGGAATCTACCTGTGTCTACCTCCTAGTGCTGAGTCACAGGCATACATGGCAATGAGGAGCTTCTTACGTGGGTGCTGGGGATTTGAACTCGAATCCTCCTGCTTGCACAGCAAGTGCTCTGACCTACAGAACTAGCATCCCAGGCCCTTGAAAGTGGATCTGTACTAATATTTTTTTTTATATTTTATAGATGTGGTGTGGGTGTCTCAGATCAGGCTATATACCTTATAGCCAGCAACCCCAGCTGGTTTTCCCTTCCCCTTGCTACCCTGGAATCAGGTTGAAAACTACTAGTTGTTTTGATACTTCTATTAAGGAAGCCTGCTGCTTTATGGCCCAAGGTCTCTTCCTTCTCTTGGGAACTAAGGGGAACCTTGTTTTGTCTTATGAACTGAAATGTTCTCTTTAGAACCCCATCATGCTGTCTGTGTTCATATATGGGGCTCTCACCTAAAGGACTGTCTGTCTCAGAACCCCTATCCCTTGAACCACTCCATTTTCTCATATCAGGATTTGAATATAACAAGTATAATTGGCACTTCAAAATATTTTTAAAAGGGTGCTTTAAATATGTTATTGTGCTAGTCATTGTGATCCAGACATTTAAATACTGACACTCAGGTATCAAAGCCAGGGAACTTCTATGTTCAAAGTAGCATTATCTAAATAGAGATTTCCAAGGCAGAGAGAGCTACATAGTGACATTCACAAACTTATATTTTTTGTTCATGGATTTACCCACATATGTGCACACGTGCTAACTCTAGAGGTCAGAGGACAACTTGCAGGACTTGTGTCATCAGGCTTGGTGTCAGGTGTTTTCATCCACTGAGCCCTTAGAGAGCTTTTGAATTTGCAAAATTTATCATACTTTCTATTTCATTTCCCATGTAACCCTGATGCTATGCCCTGCAATTCTGAGAAGGAAGCACAAAACCAGTTGGTGTGAAGCTAGATAATTTCATGAGCAATGAGTCACAAACACACACAGAAAACAATGGTTTTAATAAATTGACAATAGAATGGTATACATGAATTTAGGGAAAGCAAACAATATTATGAATATCCTCCAGATGACATGAGCAATTCAATATACAGTAACAAAATATGACATTTTATATACTGCATCTCAAAACTTTAAGACCATCGGTATTATTCAGTTCCTTGTTGTGTTGTATTGGTAATGAATGACTTAAAAAAATACCCCCCAAAAAAACAAAAACATTGTGTTAGGGCTGGAGAGAAGGCTCTGTGGATAAGACACTGGCTCTGGTCTGAGATCAATTCCCTACACACACCCGCAGTTTAAAACTGCCTGTAACTCCATTTCAGAAAACCCAACACCTTCACACAGACATACATGCAAGAAAAACACATTAAATAATATCATGGATGTTTGGGTTTCTGTCCTAATATGTTGTTTGTTTTGTTTACTGAATTTTCAGTTGACCTAAATGAGTCTTCAGTGTGAGTAGAATTTAGGATTCTTCTAGGAAGTGTGTAAAGCCATTAAGCAATGATGAGAAAAGATCCATATTCTTCTTTTGCTCTTTTTTTAAAATTCTCTATTTATTTGTTTGTTTGTTTTTCTTTTTATTTTTTCGAGACAGGGTTTCTCTATGTTGTTTTGGTGCCTGTCCTGAATCTCACTCTATAGACCAGGCTAGTCTTAAACTCAGAGATCCGCCTGCCTCTGCCTCCTGAGTGCTGGGATGAAAGACCTGTGCCACCACCACCTGGCTTCTTTTGCTCTTTAGACGTTCCAAGTAACTAGCACTCTGATGCCTTCTTCAACAGCCACTCAAATATCGCCTTATGCATGTAAAAAAAAATCCAATGGGAAGCTAATTCTCCTGAGTCAAGGCCTCTGGGATCTCAAACACTTGGACATCACTGTACAGGAGCCATGCTTGCTTTGAAAGTCATACACATAGCTTACGTAATGACCTGAATTTTGGGAACTCCCAAAATAGCTGACAGCACTGACCAGTCTGTAATTCTGTGGATCATCTCTCAATGCCACGTTTTTGGACTCATCAGCAGCATCTACTGTGTTGTTGATTCCTGGAACATTGTTATTTCTAGGATTCCCTGATGTACCAAGGGAATCTTCATCGTCTTTCTGATCTCTCAATTCTGAAGACTTATATAGATCCCCTCTGTGTCCTCCTGAGTACCCTTAAAACTTGGTGGTGATGCCTGAGAAAGGAATTCCTTGTGGAATCTATTCTGATGATTAGGGAGCAGCTGTTTAGCCATTTCTTGAGAATTTCCAGATTTGTTTCTTCATTAAGATCACAATAACAATTGACAATCTTAGTAGTAGTGTGATGATCTCACATCCCATCTGCATTAATTTTCTCATACTTTTTCACATTCCCAGATGATTTTTGACTGGCTGAGAGGCAGATTCCCTCCAGAGACATTTGGGACATTGCATTCATCAAGGGAGACCTCATCAGTCAAGGGAAATGGTGGTTTCTTGTTTTCAATATAGTGGGAAGATACGTTTAGATACTTAGAAATCTCAACTGGCTGCGGACTGACCAAGAATCCATTAGCAGTCAAGTAGTAGCGTTTCAGATGAACAATGAAGACCCTGGGGAGCCTCTTTAAAGTGTACCTGAGAAATGAATTCTTGTTCTTGTACTTTTCACAATTATGCTCAATTATTTTCTGGTGTAAAGAAAAGATCAAGAGACTTTTGAATAGATAGAGTCTCTTCTCTTGTTCCTTGGTGCAGGTCAACAGGGAGGTAATTACTCACTTCAGTGTTGAGTGTAGCCTCACCACAGGCTTCACAAACAATAGAGCTCTGCACCTCTAACTCAAAATTAGCACTGACAGGACAAACGAACCTTTTCTTGGTGGCAGTCCCAGCATATGTTGATGGAGATGACCTCTTGGCTTTATTATCTCTCTAAATAATCTACATGGTATTTAATTTTTCCATGTTCACTTTCATCTGGTCTAAACACTGACTTAGAAATTCATGGGCATCATTCTGTTCATTATATGTGTATGTTTGGGTCTCCTGGCTAAACATTGATCCACTTTCATCAGATCATGTTAGTGTTGGAAGAATAGTGTCATCCAGGTTAGGCCTCAAGCAGGTGTTGGGATTGAATGAAGGTTCAAGTTTCCCAATGTCAGGCTTTTTCTAATCTCTTCAAGCCATTGGTTTCTCTCCTTCGCTTCTTTTATTCCCAGAGGTATAGGTCTTGAATTTCTTTTCTGATTCAGGATTATTTTTCTTCAAGATGTCCTCATTCATTTCGACACTAGAGGTTGATTTTCTCTGTGGTGATATTGTGTTCCCCAATATATTGTGCAACCTAATAAACTTATCTGGGGTCAGAGGACAGAACAGCCATAGATAGACATAGAGACCAGAAAATGGTGGCACACATGCCTTTAAACCTATTACTTGGGAGACAGAGATCCATCTGGATCTCTCTGAGTTTAAAGCCACATTCGAAACAGCCAGGCATGGTGACTCATGCCTTTTATCCCACAAAGTGAGCCTTTAATCTCAGGAAGGTATATAAGGTGTGAAAACCAGGAATTTGAGCTGGTTAAGCTTTTAGGCTTTTAGAAGCAGTTCAGGTGAGATTCATTCTGGATGAGGACTCAGAGGCTTCCAGTCTGAGGAAACAGGATCATCTGAGGAATAGGTGAGGTTAGGAAGCTGTGGGTTGTCTGTTTTTCTGATTCCAGCATTCATCCCAATATCTGGCTCTGGGTTTGTTTATATTAAGACCTTTTAAGATTCATGCTACATTTATCTTCCTGTTTTTGCTCTGTGTTTCTCCACTCTCTTTTTCAACATGACTACTGCTGGAGTTTGGCTCTGAAACTGGCATCTTCATGGGGAATGGAGCTCCACCTTCTTGTGTAGTATTCAAGGATCCACAAACTGTCTCCTGGTGCTTTCTGAAAAATGGATCACTGCTTTCACGTGTTCAGAGACTTAATCACACAAAATGCATTCAGTCCAATTGCAAAAGATATGTCATTATTAACTATTCCAACACTATTTAAAAGTCCAAAGCCCAAGCTGACTAGATGACTCAGCAGGTGAAGCTACTTGCGCCCAAGCCTGTGGACCTGAGTTCCATGACTGGAATCCATTTGATGGAGGGAGAGAAACAACACTTGTAAGAGGTCCTCTGATGACAACACCCAATATGTTACACACACACACACACACACACACACACACACACACACACACATGAAATAAATGTAATAATAATGAGTCCAAAGTCCATTCAAACATTGAAACTCTAGGCAGTCCTTACATTGGCAGCTCTGGTAAAGTCACATATTTCTACCAGGTGGTGCAAGCCTTTAATCCCAGCACTCAGCACTGAGGCAGAGGCATGCAGGTCTCTGAATTCCAGGCCAACCCTTCTACATAGTGAGTTCCAGGATAGCCAGGGCTACTCAGAGAAACAGTTTCTCCAAAAAAGAAAACCATACAAGTGATATTTTTCTGACATATAACCTCACATAACCTCACCACAAAATATACATTTCAAATTCTGAAATGGAAAAGGAACGAATAGTAAGGAATTACCAGAAAAAAGAAACACTGAAATCTACCAGGGCAGATGCATAATCATGTAGATAAAACAACTATACAAATAAATTAAAATTAATAAAATAAAACTAAAGATCATTTCTAAAATCAAATGAAAACAAAAATATATCTGGACCTAGGGTTCAGGCTTGTAATTTCAACTACTTGTGAGGCTGACGCAGGAAGGTCCACAATTCCAAACCAAGTGGGTAAATGGAGAGGCAGGCTCAAAAAAAAGGGGAGGGTCAAGAAAGCTTCTTTTGCAGTGGTATTGATGACTGCAGACCCACAAGTGAAAATAAGAAACATAGAAGGCTTCTAAGGCAACCTCTCTCCCACCCTTCTCACCCTAAAAAGAAAACAGACTAGAGAGGATGGTAGGATTTCTAGTGAGACTCTGAGTGCCTTATTTGCTACCTAATACCTGTGCCTCTTGGTCTCGTAATATGTGTGCAGCATGATCACATGATCTATGTGCAGGTGGGGCATAGCTACTTAAAACCATATGTGATTGTGCATGGGTTGGGGAGGGGGGGTCATCTATAACAAGCCAGTTCCATTTTATCCCTTTCCTTTCTTCCTGCACAATTATTTCCCACAGGCCTAAGCACCCACTTCAGTCTCCTTCCCCTGGTAAACTCTCTCTCTCTCTCTCTCTCTCTCTCTCTCTCTCTCTCTCTCTCTCTCTCTCTCTCTCTCTCTCGACAAGGTTTCTCTGTGTAGCTTTGCCCATTTCCTGGAACTCACTTTGTAGCCCTTGCAGGCCTCAAACTCAGAGGCCTCCCGGAGTGCTAGGATTAAAGTCTTTTGCCACCACCACCAGGCTAATAAACTCTTACTGAGTACAGCAGGCAGTCTAAGATGGTGGCCATTTCTCTAAGATGGAGCCTGTAAGGTCAAGTCTAAGATGATGGACCTTTCCCTAGGTTGGAGCCTGTAAAGTTAAGTCTAGACCTTCCCAGTAAAGACAGCACCTCTTGGGAACCCATCTTTCAAACACTCTGGAATCCCATTGAAACAGTTAACTCTGCCTTTTTGTGTGTTGAGAAAGGAGCACCAGTGGCTCGTGGAAGTGGACAGAGATTCCCAGTGAAACTGTGGTGTTTCTTCCCTGAGGTTCCCCTGGGTTGTCCCCCATGCCTCCTCCTTGATCAGCCTGTTTTGAAGTCAAAGCCACCAAAACCTGGGTGCATTGCCCAGACATTAGAAGGGAGGCATGGTGTAGAGCAGCTTCAGCTTTGGCAGCACTGATTGCAGAGAGAGGCCGGCCTGGGTGCCATGTCAGAGCAGACTCTGGCAGAGGCCAGAGCTCCACTGACAAGGGAAGACACTTGTCGGGATTATCAGTCCTTGTTGGAAGCCCTGACCTTCAATAATAGCAAACCACACATCAATATGCTGACCATTGTAGCCTAGGAGAACCTGCTCTTTGCCAAGAAGATCCTCTCTCATTGAGGCCCAAACCGCCAGGTTCCTTCCTCAGAGAAGCTCCCTCTTATGTACCTTATGGATTCTATCATGAGAAAGGTTGAAAGACAGTATATCACTGCCTTTACTAACAATCTAGTTGCAACATTTATTTGTGTGTTTGAAAAGGTGGATTAAAATACTAGAAAAAGTTTATTAAATTACGTTCCAAATGAAATGAAATATTCCCTTTGAAGAAACTTTGTGCCTTGGATGTCAGAGTCAATTCATTAGATCCTGCTTGGCCTATTAAACCTCTGACCCCCAATGTGCAGACATGTAGCATCTACCTAACGCCCACATTTTTAAATAAATCACCTGAGGAGCCTTCAGCACCTGGCACGGTAGTCAGCTCCCCCAGTATCTCCACTCCTCTGATTGTCTCTGACATACAAAAGAATCTTACTGAAGAACAACTAATAAGGCAACAGTTGTGGTGACATTTTATTTGTGCTGAAATGTGATATTTTATTTGTATGTTAATCAATAAATTTTGCCTGGAGACCAGAGGTCACAAAGGGAGCCATAAATAGTAGTCAGGCAGTGGTAGCACATGCCCTTAATCCGATCACATGACAGGTGGGATCTCTGTGACACACCCTTTATTTCCAGTAGCAACCATAGAGTCCTGGAGGTCTGTATAGATAGGCAGTGACAAGGAAGTGATGTGGCTGGGCTTAGAGCCAATGAGAAGGGAGAACAGGAAGCCTATAAAAGCAGAGGTTAGACAGGAAGAAGCTCTCTTTGTGAAAGCTACAGCGGGCTGGTAAGGTAAGGCTCCTCGTGGCTTTTTGTTATTTCTCTCATCTCTTCGGCTATTACCCCTGTATTTGGCTCTGTGTTTCTTATTTAATAAGACTATTTAGAAATTCGTCTACAAACAGTTACTTGCAGAACAAAAACAGTTGTCAAAACTTTAGCAAAAAAAGCTACAGCTTGAGTTAGAAGAAGCTAAGGCACAACTGGCAGTATCTCTTAGCGTTCAGCAGGAGACAGCCAACTTGGGTGCTGCATCAGCACCATCTAAATTACGTGTTTCACAAATTCCCACCATGGCCGATAAAACTCCCCATCAGGTTCCTGTGCATCCTGACAAGTGCCGACCAGGTCTATCTTTACAAATTCAAGAATTGAAAGGAACTACCCTGGATCCCTGTCTTAACAGGATGAGCCAACATTCTTCCCATGGCAAAGAGCACAGTCATAGGAAGGAATTTGTAATGAACACATTAAGCAAGTCTGATGTTAGAACAAGGAAAACTGTACCCTCTGAAAAACTAAATTCATCCAAGCAAGAAACAAGTGAATCAAGTGAAAAAATAACCAAGCAAGAACTTGACAAGTTAGATTCTAAATCTCAATCTAAATCACCTTTGAAAAACAAATTATCCCACCCCAAAGACTTGAAAAGTCAAGAATCGGAAAGGATGAGGTTGTGTGGTATGAACAAGAGAGATCCAAATATAAAAAAGTACCTTCAGGATAGAGCTGAGAGCAAAGATGAAGATGTAAAAGAAAAGAGAAAAACTGCAGAGAAAAAAGATAAAGATGAGCACATGAAATCATGTGAACACAGACTGATTGGAAGGAGAAGTCAAATCACAAATGGCATTGTTCAAAAACAGGACATGGTTACAGAAGAATTGGAAAAACAAGGGAGAAAACCAGGGAGATCAAGTACTCAAAAGAGATCAAGATCCAGGTCATGTAAGTCTCGGTCACCAATTGTACATTCCCCAAAGAGAAGAGATAGACTGTCACCCAAACAAAGGCAAAGAAGTATGTTTCCAACTTTGGTCCCTAAGTCTGGAAAGATGCATCAGTCAGGACTTACACAGTCACATATGGAAGAGTTCCCAGCACCTTCTAAGGAAGAAAGAAATGTTAAGAGAAGTACTAAGCAGGATGTTCGAGATCCCAGACTGCTGAAAAAGATGCATGAAGGTAGGCCTCAAGATGCTGCAAGTAAATGCTCTATGAAGTCAGACGCAGAGCCAAAAGAGAATATAGAGAATTGGCAAAGCTCCAAGTTGGCCAAAATAGGGAAATCTGGTTGGGAAGAAAAAAAAAGCTTCCAACAGTGTGATGAGCATAGTAAAGCACCTCATCTAAGGCATAGGGAGAGCCGGTCAAGCACTAAAGGAATCTTGTCACCTCAAACCCCAAAGCAGCACCATCGACCAAGGGTAGATGCCAATCTTCAGATTCCTAAAGACTTAACTGTTGCAAGCCACAGAGAATTTCTTCAAAAGACGATTGAACGTTTTGCTTCTGGTGAAATTACACAGGATGAGTTCCTTGGTGTTGTGCATCAAATTCGACAGCTCTTTCAGGATGAAGAAGGTGGAGAAGAGGAGCAGAGATCTCCATTCAATGATCGATTTCCACTTAAGCGACCTAGATATGAAGATTCAGATACACCACTTGTAAATGGGCCAGCATCAAGATTTGCTGGCCTTTGTACAAATCAGCAGCTTACAGCTTTAGCTGCAGACCGACCATTATTTGATGGGCCTGGTAGGCCATCTGTGAGGAGAGATGGCCCAGCCAAGATGATTTTTGAAAGACTTAATAAATTAAGCCCCAGAATTGATGGCCCTCCTACACCGGGTTCTGTTCAGTTTGATAGGTCACCAGGACAAATGGGGGGAGGAGGCACTATGCCGTTCCAAGGACCAAAAGGTCAGTTAGGAGGTGGATGTCCTTTGAGAGTTCAAGTTCCTCCAGCACCAGTAGGAAAACCTCTGTGGTGTGAAGGAACAATTGGTAAAGAAGGAGAAGGAGGAAGAGCAGGAGGAGGAGGAGGAGGAGGAGGAGGCAGTATTCGATTTGAAGGTTCAACTAGTGTGAGTTTTGAGGGATCTACAGGTGTTTTGGGATTTGAAGGACCCAGGAGTAAGCCTGTAGGTGGTGTGAGGTCTGAGGGCCCTCATGGACAGCCTGTGGGTCATGGTCAATCAGGGCCAGCAATTAGGTTTGATGGGCCTCATGGTCAGCCAGGTGGGGCTATCAGATTTGAGGGCCCTTTGCTACAGCAAGGAGTAAGAATGAGGTTTGAGGGTCCCCAGGGTCAGTCTGTAGCTTGTCTAAGAATGGAAGGACATAATCAACTAGGTGGGAACCTTATTTCTGAGAGACCACGTGGTCAACCAGGGGTTGAGATCAGGTTTGAAGGACCTCTAGTAAAACAGGGAGGTGGAATGAGGTTTGAGGGTCCTGTACCAGGAGGTGGCCTGAGAATTGAAGCACCTCTGGGTCAAGGTGGTCCAAGATTTGAAGGTTGTCGCTCTTTAAGGTCTGATGGACAGTTAGGTCAACCATTACTTTTGACAAGATGTGATGGAACATATGGCCAGCCAGGTCCTAGATTTGAAAGAAATGGTCAGCCAGGTCCACAGAGATTTTCTGAGCCACCTGAACAGCAGGTTCAACCGAGATTTGATAGTTTACCTCAACGATTTCATGGGCCACAACAGCAGCAAGCATCAAGATCTGATATTTTTATTGGTCTGAAAGGTACCCAACAAGACAATCATCCTTCACAAAGGCTTGAATCTTTCAATCAGACTTGCCCATATAATGACCCACCTGGCAATGCTTTGAATGTTCCATTTCAAGGACTACAATTCCAAAGACATGAACAAATATTTGATACACCTCAAGGACCAAATTTTAATGGACCTCATGGCACTGGAAACCAGAATTTCCCAAATGCCCTTAACAGAGCTTCAGGACACTATTTTGATGAAAAGAATCTTCAGAGTTCTCAGTTGGGAAACTTGGACACTTTACCTAGTCCAATGTCAGTAGGAGATATTCAGACATCTCAACAGGTTCTGACTGGTGTTGCTCAGCCAGTAGCATTTGGCCAAGGACAACAATTGTTACCAGTTCATCCACAGAATGCAGGAGCTTTTATTCAAAATCCTTCAGGAGGTCTTCCTAAGGCATATCCTGATCATCATGTCAGTGAGGTGGATGTACATGAATTGTTTTCAAAACTGCTGAAAGCAGGACTACTCAAATTGTCACAGCCTGATTCAACTGCAATACAGGAAAAGGAGGCTGATGCTCAGCCTCCCTCTGAAGAGGCAAAGGATCAGAATGAAGATCAAGATGTTCCAGATCTCACTAATTTTAAAACTGAGGAATTGAAACATCGTTATGACAGTATCATAAACCGGCTGTACATGGGGAATCAGTGTTCTTCTTGTGGAATGAGGTTTCTGACATCCCAGAGAGATGTTCATGCAGATCACTTGGACTGGCATTATCAGCAAAATAGAACTAAGAAAGATGTTAGCAGAAAGTTCACTCATAGACGTTGGTACTGCAGTTTAAAAGACTGGATAGAATTTGAAGAATCAGCTGATCTGGAAGAAAGTGCAGAACGCCAGTGTTTTGAAAAGGCACATAAAGACATTGTCCAGAAATCTCAGAAGGCTTCTAAAGCAAAGGAGTTCCAAAGTGTCCCTGCTGGACCATTTGGAGCACTTGAGAGTTGTGAAATCTGTCAAGAACAATTTGAACAGTACTGGGATGAAGAGGAGGAGGAATGGCACTTAAAGAATGCTATTGGAGTAGATGGAAAGATTTACCATCCATCGTGTTATGCAGATGACCAAAATACATCTTCTTTTGATTGTAAACCATCTGCCATGAAGACGCCAGTTGAAAACCCTTGGAACATTATGTTGAACACTGTCCAAAAGGATTTGCAAGAACCCTGTGAAAGTCTCAAAGTTAAGGAAGAGCAAACTGATGTCCCACCAGCCTGTTCAGAAGAAAGTATAGCAACACCCACTGACATTAAAACAGAAAATGATACAGTTGAGTCAGTTTAAATAAAATGGGGAAATTATGGTTTTGTTTTTTGTTACAAAAGCTGCTGTTGGATCCAGAAATTGAAGTTTTTTATGTATATATAGACATCTATCTCTATAAATTGTCTAGCTGAGGCAGGGCCTTCAGCTACCATTTGGTTTATAAATAGGTTTTAGTATTTGCATTTCCTAATGCCTGCACAGTTTCAGGTACTTGTTGTGTGAAAGTTCTCTAGGTGAGTGCAAATTTAACAAAATGACATTGTATGTGTAAAAATGTATGATTTCCTCTTGTGAACTGTAAATTATAAATAAAAATATTTTGCCATAATAAAATAGTTGAGTTCATGTCCTGATCCTTGTGCGACTCCAACATTTCCCCATCCCAGCCCTCTGAAGAAGCTGTGATACTACATTCTCACATAAGTGTTTGGTACAAGACTCATCTGTGTTGTGAGCTCACACACATCTCTCTGCAGAGGCTGAGGCAGTGTTCATCCTGAGGACAGACCACTGTCCCTGTCCACACAGGGCAGACCGGGCTCTAGGATCCACCCAGTCCTCAGGTGACCAGACACCTCCAGGATTGGGATGACAATTTTCTGCATTGACTGCCTCTGCACTGTGTTGTCCTTAACAGTGGCGACTGTGTGGGGATACTTCCCGCTAGACACAGCCGTGGTTCTGCCCCTTGGCCTGGACTGTGTCTGCTGTCTCATCCATTTCTCCATCATTGGGATCACCCAATGATGGAGAAATGGATGAGATCTACGTGAACAATCTGGACATGAGTGGCGGTAGTGAAGGGCGAGTGTCGAGGAAAAGAGAGCTTGGGGGAGCGGGAGATCCCAGCTGGATCAAGAACAGAGAGAGAGAAGAAGGAATAGGAGACCATGGTAAATGAAGACCACACGAGAATAGGAAGAAGCTAAGTGCTAGAGAGGCCCACAGAAATCCACAAAGATACCCCCACAATAGACTGCTGGCAATGGTTGAGAGACAGCCCGAACTGACCTACTCTGGTGATGGGATGGCCAAACACCCTAATTGTCTTGCTAGAAACCCCATCCACTGGATGCAGAGATGCATGGCTAGGCCCTGGGTGGAGCTCCGGGAGTCCAATTAGCGAGAAAGAGGAGGGTTTATATGAGCAAGAATTGTTGTGATCAAGATTGAATAAAGCACAGGGACAAATAGCCAAAGAAATGGAAACACATGAAGTATGAACCAATGGCTAAGGGGCCTCCGACTGGATCAGGCCCTCTGAATTCGTGAGACAGTTGATTGGCTTGATCTGTTTGGGAGGCATCCAGGCAGTGGGACCGGGTCCTGTGCTCATTGCATGAGTTGGCTGTTTGAAACCTGGGGCTTATACAGGGTCACTTGGCTCGGCCTGGGAGGAGGGGACTGGACCTACCTGGACTGAGTCTACCAGGTTGATCTCAGTCCTTGGGGGATGCTTTGCCCTGGAGGAGTTAGGAATAGGGGATAGGCTGGGGGAAAGGGGATGGAGGCGGGAGGGGGGAGAACAAAGGAATCCGTGGCTGATACGTAGAACTGAATTGTATTGTAAAATAAAATAAAATTAAATTTAAAAAATAAATAAAATAAAATAAGAAACACAGCCAAATAAAGAGTTAAAAGCCTAGAGATAAGAGCAGTAGTCAAGAGCTAAGACCACATTTTCTTACCACTCGCTGCCGTCCTTCACCTGAGAGAGACACCTTCTTCCTGTGTCCTGTCTTTTTATTGCCTTTCTATTCTGTCTTCTGATTGGCTCTAAACCCAACCACGTGACCTCCTCGGCACTGCCTGTCTTTATAGACCTCCAGGTCTCTATTTTTAGTACTGGGATTAAAGGTGTGTGTATTCATGCTGGCTATGTCTTTGAACACACAGAGACTTTGCCTGCCATGTGATCAGATTAAGGGTGTGTGCTACAACTGCCAGACTTCTGCTTAATGGCTTGCTCTTAGCTCTGATTCCCAGGCAACTTTATTTATTAACATACAAATAAAAATCATATTTCAGCACAAATAAAATATCACCATATTTCCCCTTTCTATTCTAATAAAAAGAAAAAAGGAAAAAGGTTATAACTAATATAAGAAAGACTATAAACAAAAAGTACACTAACTATATACAATATATACCAGCAATAAATACTTAAACAATGTGTAGTCCATTTGCATTTGACAAACTCAGAGAAAATATTCCATTATCTATCCTATTTTGGTAAGCCCAAAATGTACCTGATTCACTTTCTATCCTAACTTATATTTCTAACAGAACTATCTCATAATGTCTTTCAAATTTATACTTACACCTCTTTAGTGAGTTTCTTTTTTGAAATTCTTAACAAGGAAAACTGTAACTATCTAATCTTTAAATATAACTATAACCATAACTATCTAATCTTCAACTCACTGTAACTATAACTACCCAATCTTCAACTTCCTCAGAGACCCAAGAGGGAAATAATATTACCTAAAAGAACAGGAAGTACAAACAAGCGACTTTCACAAAAAAATTGTGAGCTGACAGAAAGAGCAAGCTGCCTGGACAGTCACGTGAGGTTTCTTTGCAATGTTGGGGCATCATCTTCAGCCTACAGGCTTGGCGTATCTGACAGACTCATTTGTGAAGTAGGATGTACACAACGACTACAATTTGACCTCACATTTGGTGAGAGTAGTCCATGTACTGGAAACACCAGAATTCCACACTTGTCCTGTCGTGATTCAGGATTTTAAATTCAGAAAATTATTGGTGTTTTTGGAATTCAGCTGTCCATTCTTCTTGGCTTGTGGGTTGCTCCATCTCGGCATCCCATTCTTTTCTGCATCCCACTCATCATGGCTTCTGAGTGGTAACCATACCCAATGCTGCTTGGGTGACCAAGAACCAGAGATACATAGCCCAAAGTCCTAGGGTAAAACCAAATATTACTGTTATCAAAAAAAAAGTTGGATGACTGTCCAGGCTGCCATTGTCTCTTTCTATCGCAAGACTCCTGAAGGTTGCTTGTGTCCTTCTCCCTTTCTCAGGTAATATTATATCCTTCTAAGGTTTTTGATGTAGTTGAAGACTAGATAGTTATAATGTCTTTACTTATGATAAAAGATAAGTTAGATATGAAACCTTAGACTCACAAATATAGGATAGATATCTTCTTTAATTTTGCCAAATACGAAAAGACTACATATTATAAATAGACTAGATATTGTAACTCTAATCCTTGCTTGATAATTGTTTTGTTATATGTAATTTTACTATGTTAAAGTTAAATCGTTCCTTTTTGGAAAAAAAAGAAAGGGGGAAGTGCTGTGGATGATTGGTTGATAAATAAAGTGGTGATTGTTCAGTAGCCAGGCAGGAAGTATAGGTGGGACAAGGAGAGAGGAGAATTCTGGGAACAGGAAGCCTGAGTCAGAAGATGCTGCTAGCCACCACCATGAGAAACATGGTGTAAGGTACTGGTAAGCCACGAGCCACTGGCAAGGTATAGATTTATAGAAATGGGTTAATTTAAGATGTAAGAACTAGATAACAAGAAGCTTGCCACGGCCATACGGTTTATAAGTAATATAAGTCTCTGTGTGCTGGATTGGGTTCAAGTGGCTGCCAGACTGGTGGGTGAGAGAGATTTGTCCTGGCCATGGAACAGGCAGAACAAGGAAAACTTCAGCTACGTGTACATCCAGTGTGAAGCTGA
This sequence comes from Peromyscus eremicus, assembly GCF_949786415.1. Taxonomy (NCBI): domain Eukaryota; kingdom Metazoa; phylum Chordata; class Mammalia; order Rodentia; family Cricetidae; genus Peromyscus; species Peromyscus eremicus. Next base: position 178,637,403 of record NC_081416.1, read on the forward strand.
TTCTCCCGAATCAAGGCCTCTGGGATCTCAAACACTTGGACATCACTGTACAGAGGCCATGCTTGTTTTTGAAAATCAACTATGGAAATGGATTTCTTCACATTTATAAGTAACTCTCCCTTGACCTCTATATCCTGGATGTCTTTCAAGACAAGGAGTTGACTTAAGGGCTTGATAAAATCATCATAGGAGACTTTCTCCCATGGAATACTTTGTGTGAGCAAATTCTTTGCCAAGGTTGTAATCCCAAAGACAGATTGTGAAACGGAATTCATGCAACAGGTATTTCCCATATAGGGGAAAGCTTCCCATTTCAGTTGCTTTGCTTAAGTGTCAAGAGGAGACTTGACATCGTTATTTGTTGGGGGTCTCCTGGCTAACCTTTGATCTCCTTCTTTCATTAGAACCTGTTAGGATTGGAAGAACAGTGCCACCTAGGTTAGTCCTCTTGCAAGAGTTGGTAGTGAATGAAAGTTCAAGTTACCAAATGTTCTGATTCTCCTGATCTCTTAAAGTCATTGGATTCTCTCCTTCACTTCTTTTATTCCTGGAGTTATAGGTCTGGGATTTCTTTTCTTGTTCAGGATTATTTTCTTTGACAATGTCATTATTTATTTCTATACTGGATGTTGATTTTCTCTTCCTCTTTCTGCTCTGTTTTTCTACTCTCACTGTTTCCACATGACTGCTGTTGGGCTGTGACCACAAAAGTGGCATCTTCATGGGGAGTGAAGTACCACTTCCTTGTGTAGTATTCTAGGACCTACAAACTGGCTCCTGGTGCTTCCTGAAAAATACATCATTGCTTTTAAGAACATTCTGATTACTCTTGGCTTCCTTGGGTTATTGGGATACAGATGGATGAAAAAAAATCCAGGAATAACTTCAGCCTTTCAACATCTATGAGTAAGGAACTGTCATCTTTTAAAGTTAAATGCAGATTGTGAAGTTCCTTCTCATAACAACTAACCACTACACCTACCCCATTACCACCCAGCTGAAAAATCCTTCTCTTTTTTCCAACATGAATAATAATAGAGTACTATGTCTCAAAATAATTCAAACAAACTCTTCTCAGTAAGTAAACAGGTTTATTTATGGAGATTACTAACAGAGTGCTTCCTAGCATGCTCAAGATCCTCCATTCAATCCCCAAAACTGTAAGAAAATAATATTGAAGCCAAAAACCTCCTTGTAAAGTGTTCATTTTGTTATTCATGTCCCTAACCCTCTATACATTTGCAGGAAACAATGTCTGTGACTCATTGCTTAGTGGTAAGCATTGAAACTTCTGAGAACCAGTTTTTTAAACACTGGAATTTCATTAAAACATTAAACTGGATTCCATAATGTGTACACAGAGGACCTGATGGAGTCCCGTGCAGGCCTTGTGCATGCTGCTTCAGTCTCTGTGAGTTCAGATGAACGTTGATCATGTTGAGTTAGAAGGCCTTGTTTTCTTGGTGTCCTCCATCCCCTCTGGGTCTTACACTGTTTCCTTCTATATTCCTTCTATATTTGGTCCCTTCTAATCCAGGATGAAGCTTCTCTGATGTTGGCTGAGCTAAGCACTGATTTATGAGTATAGCAGAATGTCATTAGGAGTTAATCAGTGCATTATTTCTTTTCTTTATTTGTGGACAACAGTAATATTTGGTTTTACCCTAGGACTCTGGGCTATGTATCTCTGGTTCTTGGTCACCCACGCAGCGTTGGGTATGGTTTCCATTTTGTTTTATCCAGACAGGGTTTCTCTGTGTAGTCCTGGGTGTCCTGGAACACGTTTTATGTACCAGGGTGGTCTTGAACTCACAGATCATTCTGAATCTGCCTCTGAAGAGCCGAGATTAAAAGCAAGCACCACTACTACCCAATGGTGTCATTCTCTTTTTAACAATTGAATAATAATTTGTTTTGTAAATTTACCACATTTTGTTTCTTTCTTTCTTTCTTTTTTTCTTTTTTCTTTCTTTCTTTCTTTCTTTCTTTCTTTCTTTCTTTCTTTCTTTCTTTCTTTCTTTCTTTCTTTCTCTTTTCATTTCATTGTTTTTTGATATGAATGAATCTCAGCTGAACTGCTGCTAAAAGCTTCAAAGCTTAACCAGGCTGTAGTTCCTGGTCCTCACGCCTTAAATACATTTCTGTTTCCTGCCATCAGTTCCTGGGATTAAAGGCATGTGTCACCATGCCTGGCTGTTTCCAGTGTGACTTTGAACTCACAGAGATCCAAGCGGATCTCTGCCTCCTGAATGCTAGGATTAAAGGTGTGTGTGTCACCATTTTCTAGCCTCTATGTCTATCTAGCAGCTATTCTGTTCTCTGACCCCAGATAAGTTTATTAACGTGAACAATATACTGGGGAACACAATACCACCACATTTCCCATTTTTTTTGTCTAAAAGTTAAAAAGCTTATAACTAATGCAAGAAAAACTATATCCAATAAGTATATACAATATATACAGTCAAGAATTACATTAACAATGTCTAGTCCAATCACATTTGACAAATTCAGACAAAAAATTTTCATTACTTATCCTATTTAAGACAAGTAGTTCCTTTCTAAAAGTAGATTCAATATTCTCCCTTTTTATCTTATATCCATATTCTTTTTTTTTTTTGAGTAGGTCCAAAAATCTACCTTTTATCCTTTTTTGTATTAAAGCATACATTTTAAAATTTATTTCTTAATTGCACTCTTGATATTCATTAATTACACTCATGATATTAATTACATTTGTGGTCTTCATTAATTACATTCGTAGGGCCCAAGACCTTCGCACAACATCCCAGCACTTTTCTCTGGTGAATGTCCCACATCTGGAACTTACACTTCCCATTGTGGCTCTGTTGGTTGGTTACTGAGCTGTGGAATCTACCTGTGTCTACCTCCCAGTGCTGAGTCACAGGCATACATGGCAATGAGGAGCTTTTTACGTGGGTGCTGGGGATTTGAACTCAAATCCTCCTGCTTGCAGAGCAAGTGATCTTACCTACAGAACTAGCATCCCAGGCCCTTGAAAGTGGATCTGTACTAATATATATTTTTTTATATTTGAAATAGATGTGGTGTGGGTGTCTCAGATCAGGCTACACACCTCATAGCCAGCAACCCTAGCTGGTTTTTCCTTCCCCTTGCTACCCTGGTATCAGGTTGAAAACTACTAGGTGCTTTTGTACTTTGTATTAAGGAAGCCTGCTGCTTTATGGCACAAGGTCTCTTCCTTGTCTTGGGAACTAGGGGGAACCTTGTTTTGTCTTATGAACTGAAATGTTCTCTTTAAAACCCCATCATGCTGTTTGTGTTAATATATGAGGTTCTCACCTAAAGGACTGTCTGTCTCAGACCCCCTGTCCCTTGAACCACTCCATTTTCTCATATCATGATTTGAATATAACAAGTATATTTGGCACTTCAAAATATTTTTAAAAGGGTCCTTTAAATATGTTATTGTGCTAGTCATTGTGTTCCAGACATTTAAATACCGACACTCAGGTATCAAAGCCAGGGAACTTCTATGTTCAAAGTAGCATTATCTAAATAGAGAATTCCAAGCCACAGAGAGCTACATAGTGAGATTCTAAAACATATATTTTTGGTTCATGGATTTACCCATATATGTGCACATGTGCTAGCTCTAGAGGTCAGAGGACAACTTGCAGGACTTGTGTCATCAGGCTTGGTGGCAGGTATTTTCATCCACTGAGCCCTTAGAGAGCTTTTGAATTTGCAAAATTTTTCATTCTATCTATTTCATTTCCCGTGTAATCCTGATGCTATGCCCTGCAATTCTGAGAAGGAAGCACAAAACCAGTTGGTGTGAAGCTAGATAATTTCATGAGCAATGAGTCACAAACACATACAGAAAACAATGGTTTTAATAAATTGACAATAGAATGGTATACATGAATTTAGGGAAAGCAAACAATATCATGAATATCCTCCAGATGACATGAGCAATTCATATATACAGTAACAAAAT